>NC_091760.1:30422210-30725241 GCF_029378745.1 Bos indicus | reverse complement strand
TATTGTGGCAGGGGCAAGCAATAACAGATTCCAAGTTCTTAAGATTGTCACACTAACAGATACCCATTCCCACTTGCTTTTCTCATAATATAACAGATACCTTTCGGAGAAGGCAATGGCACCCCACTCCAGTACTCTTGCCTGGAAAATCCCATGGACAGAGGAGCCTGGTGGGCTGCAGTCCATGGAGTCGCTAAGAGTCAGACACGACTGAGCAACTTCACTTTCACTTTTCACTTTCATGCATTGGAGAAGGAAATGGCAACCCACTCCAGTGTTCTTGCCTGGAGAATCCCAGTGGTGGGGGAGCCTGGTGGGCTGCCATCTGTGGGCTCACACAGAGTGGGACACGACTGAAGTGACTTAGCAGCAGTAGCAGCAGCAGCAACAGATACCTTATTTTCCTTTTTTTTTTTTCTTAACTTTTTATTTTGTATTGTAGTATAGATGATTAATAATGCTGTAACAGTTTCAGGTGAACAGTGAAGGGACACAAGTCATACATATACATAAATATATTTTGATCAGAGTGATAAAATTGGCAGAAAAATACCTAGTCAGTCATTACTGGAATTTTTTTTTAATATTCAAGTATTTATTACTTCCAGATTCTCTAGTATTTATTAAACTCATTTAGTTAAGTTTAATAATTTTATTATCTTTTACTTCCACTCACTTATATTTTTATTCAGATTAAAATATTTATTTTATGTTCTGTGATTTTATGGTTTCTTAATTTTGTTACTTCTGATGACTACTGATCATATTGGCTTATTACTTTTGGGTTTAGCAACTTTTGACTATAAACTTGTATTTCTTTGAAAACTATTCAGGGGAATCTTATTATATTTGTGTTTAAACTGTATTACTAAACAGACATTTTGATTTGATCCAGTACTTTTCTTTTTTTAAATAGCAATATAATGAAAAATGCCTATATTTAAACATTTGTCTACAAGTTTAATTATTTTCTTAGGACAAAATACATTTGGGATTACTGGGTCAAACTAGTGTATATTACATTTTAATATGTATTGCCAAATTTATGTTCTAAAGGTCACTGTAATTTATATTCCAGCAATATGTGGACTCTATTTTAAGAATATTGGCAAAATTACTTATCCTGAAAAGGGTAACTAGGGTGATGATAAAACTGAAGCCCAAGCTCCATATAAAAAGATAAAAAAGAATATCAGTGTATATACTATTATATATTTTTCACCTGCTAACTTTTTCAAACATAAGTCTAGGCAAATAACATGCCAAGTTTAGGGTAGATTCCCTTTGTATGTGTTGAATAATGCACTTGCTTATTCATTTAACAATATTTTCTGAGTGACTAATAAGTGTTAGTCCATAAACTAGACACGAGGAAATTTAACTACAAGTTAGTATAGAATTTAAAATCTAGTGGAGGATTCTTAATAATCAGGTTAAAACCAAAAGATATAAAATGAACTAAAAAAAAAAAAGTTACAGAGCACTAGAGAAGAGACTTCTGCTAGTTTGCTTACCTAAAGTTGTTAGAGAAACCCTCTGGTACTAAGCATCACATAAGTGTGTGTAGGTGATGCATTAATGATGGAAGTCAACCCCCAGAAAAAATATAAAGATCCTGAAGAAAGATGCTTGCATGGTGACAAACTTAGTGATAGAGTGACATGTGGTAAATTTGCAAAAGAAAAGCAGTGATAAAGCTAAGCAAAATTCCATAGATCAAGGTAAGGAATTTGGATATAACTCTCAAAGATACCAAAGCATTTTTGAAGGTTGTTTTAGCAGATTGATCATACAAAGTGACTTATAGTTTTAAACATTTATACTTTTTTTTTTTTCAAGAATGGCTTGTTGACCATCAGGAGTGGCAACAGAAAGACAAAGTAGGAAATTATTACAGCACTCTAATTGAGAGACTATAATGGCTTTGAATGTAGAGCTTGGAGGGAGACTGAAAAATATGAATGCATTCAAAATACAGTTTAGAGTATACACAGCGAATCTAAGTGATAGAGTGGCTAAGGGAGTGAGGAAAAGGTAGGGTCAAGAATAATTCTGTTTTCCAGCTTCAACAGCTGACTACATAATGGTTTAAATGAATGATATGGAAACAGAGAGAGGCACCTAGAATCCTGCATGCCATCCTATTCCCTTGTTTATGTCTGTCCAACACAGTGGTCTAAGCTTCTCCTGGACAGGAATTTTCTTGATCTATTCTTGCATGCCTATTGCCTAGCACAATGACTAACTTAGGTAATGCACCCAGTAAGTACTTGCTGAATGATGGATGAATAAATGATTAAGAGAAAAAGTTATTATCCTTTGTCTTTTCATACTGGACAACTAGAAGTAATGGCTCATAATTACAGGAAGACAGATTTCAGTTCTATGTAAATACTGCCAGATAATTAGAACTCCACAAATGGAAGAGTTTGATTTCAGAATAGCATGTTCTCTGATAACAAAAAAATATTTAAGCAGAGTTTTGTTGAAAATATGACAGGTGTCTAATTTTGAAATACAATTGGAAATTAACTCAGGCAGAAAATATTAATTCTTCTAACCTTCTACTTAATCCTTTGAGTTCAGAATACTTTTCATTGTCCATACCTCTGAACAATGACTTTTTATTCCCTGTTAATTGAGTTAGTGAACTTATGCTAAAAGAATGTCTTCAAATGCCAGAAGGAAAATTAAAATAACTGCTTTCTCTTTTTAGATATATAAAATGTAGGGCTTATACTTTTCAGTGTTTGGCCAGGGTACTGAGATGTCTGGCCCAGCTGATCTTGACTAAAGAGAAAGTATGAGGCTTTTGCTTGTCCCTCCTGTTAAGATTATTTTTCCATGCCTTACCAAGTAATAAAGATAAAGGGAGTTAGGACATTTTGTTTAGAAGAAGATTGCTAGGACTGTAGGACTGGACTTAATAAGTTCATAGATTTTTTTTTTTTTTTTTGAGTTTAGAAGATTTTGCATAAGCTTCTATTTTATAATACACTGGACCTAAGACTCTGCTTCAAGAAGGAAATGGCAACCTACTCTGGTATTCTCGCCTAGAGAATTCCATGAACAGAGGAGCCTGGAGGGCTATAGTCATGGGATCACAAAGAGTCAGACACAAAGACTAACACACTAAGACTCTGCTTAAGCCCCATGACACAGAGAAGGCAAAGGACCTTAAAAAATCCAATTCTTCCAGAAAGAGTTTATCGTTCTCTTGTATTCTTATTTATAAAATTTGGGGACCACAGCTATGAAAATAAATAAGTCTTGGTAACCATAATGATTCTGGTTGAATATCTGAATGTTCTTTAGATGGTGGGGGAGGGGACAGTAGAGTGAATGGGATCCCAAGTAGCCTCCAATTTTTTCATCTCAGTCAATCTTTACAGGTTTTATTACAATTCCCAATAAGGGTATTTTGAAGAAAAGAACTATACCTAGAAAGAGTCTCAACACCAGTGGATGGTTTCACTGATGTGACATTTTATGTCATGAATGTCCATGGACATGTCTCACTATTCAACTTCCCTACCTACTCAGGCAGCATAGCCTTTGTATACTGAGTACTTTGATGCTTTGATTCAGATATATACAACCTAGAAAATAATATGTAGAAAATAAATTAGAATTACATGTTCTTTCACTCTTATCAAATTTAATCAGGAAGTTTTAGAAACTCTGCATCAAAGAGGGAGCCCCCAAATTCAGCACTTTAAATTCCAGCATACTAAGATGAAATTCCTCTACATCAAGAGTGTGAAGTAAGTACTTCTTAAAATGATGTTCTTGCAGCTGTGTTACACTGGTTTTGTGAATTAGTATAGTTGATTTTTTTTTTAGATCATCTAAACTTTAAATCATGATATTAAAAAAGTTTTCCAGATGTTCCTTTATATAATAAGATTTTGCCTAGTTTTTAAACTATATTTTAATCATATATAGAAAGCATGAATAGACAGAAGGAAAATAATGAAAAGCTACCCAATATCATCTTTCCATAGCCAGTCAGCCACATACTGCAACATGTTTATGGGTAAGCTCTTTATAATTACTTTTAGAGTGAATGAAAAATGATTCCCCTTTTTTTTCTTTGTTATTACCTACTTGCAATATTTTAAATTCTCTCCTAATCTCACTTTATTTTTGTAGTCCTAGTCCTGCATTTAGCTTTTCTCCTTTTCTCTATGCTATTAATATATCTCCTTATCACATCCTCCCATGGAACTGGCAATACTCTATAGGAATGTTTAATAAGGATTTTTCTTAACCTTTGAAATATATGTCCCATTCCTAAACACATTTTCCTCTGAAGAAGACAGTTATTATACAAATTTTATATCAGTTATTATAAAAATAACAGTTAAAATTAGGAAGCTCTGAAAAAAATTGTCTTGAAATGACCCTTGTCAAAATGCCTGGACCAAAAACAAGTAGCCTTAGAATTACAGCAACAATGATGATCAAAATATCACTAAACAGCAAATATAGTGTGAATTAGTATATTAATCAATTGATTCATTTATTCAACAAACACATATAAAAGACACCTCTTATATCAGGTACACCCTTAGATGTTAGGAATACAGCAGTGATCATTTCCCACTTACAAAATCTTTATAATCTAAAGAAACAAGACAGAAAAGGAAGGAAAATAATATGATTTCAATCAAAGATCAATAAAGAAATTCAAGCAAGGTCTTAGTAAGGAGAATCACAAGGAGTTTGATAATTATGCCTGGTAGAATGGTCAAGAAGTCCTCTCATCTGGACAAGTCTTATCTTAAATAGCCTTTGCCTGACTCCACTGAGTTTATTCCCACATAAGAAAATCAAGAGTGTTTCATAATAGAGTCACTGTAAAAAGATATGAGTTGGGAAGAGGAGATAGAGCAATAATCTCTGAACAATCATTTCTGAAAAGCTGGGCAGAGTCAATATACAGACTAAACGTGACTGTAGGATGCACTTACTTTTATAGTAAACAAATATTTTCCCAACACAACAACTTACTATTCCAGATCCATATTGTAGGGAAATGGTGGAAAGAGAATTTCATCAGGAAAAGCATCTTGCTGATTGATGCTTGGTTCTTGGCAGATTCCAAGGTGCCAAGCCCAACATAGGAAAGCATACACCCTACAGTTTGTGGATCTGATAAGAGAGAGTGGTCATTTTAAACTTTTCTACAGTTTTTGAAGACATTTCTTTAGTATAACTTTGCTAAATCAAAATCAGGGAATAGTCTCAGGGCTTTGGTGACATCCATTCAGTCATGTCCAACACTTTGTGACCTTATGGACTTCAGCACACCAGGCTTCCCTTTCCAACACCAACTCCCAGAACTTCCTCAAACTCACATCCCTCAAGTTGGTGATGCCATCCAACCATCTCATCCTCTGTCATTCCCTTTTCCTCCTCCCCTCAACCCTTATAAGCAGCAGGGTCATTTCCAATGAGTCAGTTCTTTGCATTAGGTGCCCAAAGTATTGGAGTTTTAAATTCAACATCAGTCCTTCCAATGAATATTCAAATTGATTTCCTTTACAGTTGACTGGTTGGATCTCTTTGCAGTCCAAGGGACTCTCAAGAGTCTTCTCCAAGACCACAGTTCAAAAACATCAGTTCTTTGGCACTCAGCTTTCTTTACGGTCCAACTCTCACATCCATGCATGACTACTGGGAAAACCATAGCTTTGACTAGGCGGTCATTTGTTGGCAAAGTAATGTTTCTGCTTTTTAATATGCAGTCTAGTTTGGTCATAGCTTTTCTTCCAAGGAATAAGCGCTTTTTAATTTCATGAGTGAAGTCACCATCTGCAGTGATTTTGGAGTCCAAAATCATCACTGTTTCCATTCTTTACCCACCTGTTTGTCATGAAGTGATGGGATTAGATGTCATGATCTTAGTTTTTTGAATGTTGAGTTTAAACCAACTTTTTCACTCTCTTCTTTCACTTTCATCAAGAGGCTCTTCAGTTCCTCTTCGCTTTCTGCTATAAGCGTGGTGTCATCTGCATATCTAAGGTTATTGATATTTCTCCTGGCAATCTTGATTCCAGCTTGTGCTTCATCAAGCCTAGCATTTCGCATGATGTACTCTGCATATAAGTTAAATAAGCAGGGTGACAATATACAGCGTTAATGTATTTCTTTCCCAATTCTGAACCAGTCCATTATTCCATGTCTGGTTCTAACTGTTGCTTCTTGACCTACATACAGATTCCTCAGGAGGTAGGTAAGGTGATCTGGTATTCCCATCTCTTTAAGAATTTCCCACAGTTTGTTGTGATCCACACAGTCAAAGTCTTTGACATAGTCAATAAAGCAGAAGTAGATGTTTTTCTGGAAATTTCTTTATTTTTCAATGATCCAGTGGATGTTGGCAATTTTATCTTTGTTTCCTTTGGCTTTTCTAAATCCAACTTAAACATCTGGAAATTCATGGTTCATGTATTACTGAATCCTTGCCTGGAGAATTTTGAGCATTAATTTGCTAATGTGTGAGATGAGTGCAACTGTGGAGTAGTTTGAACATTCTTCGGCATTGCCTTTCTTTGGGATTGGAATGAAAACTGACCTTTTCCAGTCCTGTGGCCATGCTGAGTTTTCCAAATTTGCTGGCATATTGAGTGCAGCACTCTAACAGCATCGTCTTTTAGGACTTGAAATACCTCAGCTAGAAATCCATCACCTCCACTAGCTGTAGTGATGCTTCCTAAGGCCCACTTGACTTTGCATTCCAGAATGTCTGGCTCTAGGTGAGTGATCACACCATCGTGGCTATCTGGGTCATTAAGATCTTTTTTGTATAGTTTGTATAGTCTTTGGTATTAGTGTTTTCCAGTTTGTGAGTTATCCACTCAGTGAGTATAGGATTTGATTTTATCTTAATTGTTTCCCTGTTACCATTTCATTGTGGTTTCTCCTTTGTCCTTGAATGAGATGTATCTTTTTTGGTGGGTTCCAGTGTCTTCCTATCTATGGTTTTTCAGCAACTAGTTGCAATTTTGGTGCTCTGTCAGTAGAAGACGAGCACATGTCCTTCTACTCCACCATCTTAATCTTGTCTCCTATTCACTTTTAAAGAAGTGCCTAAAGTAAGATCATTAGGACAGGCCGTAATGCAATCTGACTGATATTCTTATAAGAAGAGAAAACTTAAACACACAAAGTACATCCAGGGACACACATGCACAGAGGAAATGCCAGATGAGGACACAGTAAGCAGGCGGCTATCTGCAAGTCAAGGAGAGCGTCCTCAGAAGATACCAACTCTGCCGAAAACTTGACTTTATGCATGTCGTCTATAAGGCTTTGAAAATGTTTCTATTGTTTAAGCCATCCAGTGTATGGTGTTTTGTTATGGCACTCTTAGAAAACTAGTACAGAGTAGAATCACAGAACAGGTTCACAAAGCTCTCTCAACCCAAAATAGCATTCATTGAAAATCCCTCTCTGTCTGGACAATTCTTTTGGCCAACATTACACATACTGCTTTGAAATAGTATTGCACTGTTATTTTATTCATATTCATTTTATTTTTAATTCTCCCCAGTAATCATCACTGTGTCTTGCACAGTCTTCCACAGTTGTATTTTTTAAATTGATCTTGTCCTACCCCACCACTATTTCTTCTTACCTGTGAAATGAGTTCCTTAAAATTAAAAAACAAAAAAGACTTGTGTAGCATTAAAATATTTTCTCATTTCTATGACAAGTGTAGCTCAATAGATAAATGGATATAAAAGATATGCAAGAAAGATTCTGTTATTAGAAATGTCTAAAGGAGAGAGTCAAAGCAAAAGAATATGTATCTTCCAGATCTTTTATTAAAACCTGTTTTAGGATTAAACCATTTGGGATATTTGACATCCTGTGTTCAAGCATCTATTAACTCTAAATATTTTACAGATAATCCTGTGTTACATAAACTCTCTCGTTTTCTCAGCTTAGTGTTTATGAGAGCTATTATACATGCAAGACCTATAGCTAATCATCTTCCTAGAATCCCTCATTGGAGTACAGTCTACTTAGCTTTCAGAACAGATCTGGTCTAAGCCAGAGTATCTGCAGTGAGTATTACTTAACACTAGGTAAAATACAGACTTTCATGCTAATTTACAATAGTGTATACCCAATCTTTTCCTTCATGGATGGTTTTTCATTCATAGTTTTTCATTCAGTCCACAGGGTTGCTAAGAGTCGGGCACGACTGAGCGACTTCACTTTCACTTTTCACTTTCATGCATTGGAGAAGGAAATGGCAACCCACTCCAGTATTCTTGCCTGGAGAATCCCAGGGACAGAGGAGCCTAGTGGGCCGCCGTCTATGGGGTCGCACAGAGTCGGACACGACTGCAGCGATTTAGCAGCTGCAGCAAGATTCAAATAAGTCTTTTAGTTCTATTTTCTGGCGGTCCAAGTGAAAGTGAAAGTGAAAGTGAAGTCACTCAGTTGTGTCCCACTCTTTGTGACCCGTGGACTGTAACCCACCAGGCTCCTCCGTCCATGACATTCTCCAGGCAAGAATACTGGAGTGGATTTCCATTTCCTTCTCCAAAAAACCTTATAATGGTTTAAAAACACTTCAGATATATCTTACTAGACTTTTTCTTAAGAAGCTTTCAGAAATATTTGACTCCAGGCAAGGCTAACAATTTGTAGTATTTCAACAGGGTAGAACCAACCAATACAAGTGAATGTTAGACAAATGACCCACAGAAGAGCTGCAGAAATTCCGTATTAATATGGCACTGTACAGAATGTTCTACATAGACAAGATTCAAAAAATTGTGTTTTCTTATGTACCTGATCATCAATTTTTCTATTAACTCTATCCTCTCTGGAGATAAAATTTATATTATCATTACTTAGTCACTATTTGTTTTGAAATAAAACCTTTCTACTCAAAGTTGTTTTTCAGGAACTATAAGCATCAATATCACCTGAGAGCTGATTAGAAACAGAATCTCAAGCTTCCCAAATTAGTGGAATGAGAATCTTCATTTTTAACCATGTTTCCAAGTACTTAGTCTGTGCCTTCATAATTGAGAAACACTCAATGGAAGAATTTAGTCTTGGTATCCAATAAATAGTCCTGAAATTAAAATTACAGGTATCTTATCATTCAAATATGAAGCATAATAAAAGATTAAAAAATAATTTAAGATTTGATGTTAAAAAGAAGAGAGATGTCCATTTGGGTTAAATTCACAATTTTAAATTGTTTTAAATATTTATTTAAGTTAGATTGCATGCTATTTATGTAAAATATAAAACAAAGTTTCTTCATTAAAATGAAGGAAAGCAGAAATTCTGCCTCTCTCTTAAGTCTTAATCTCTACCTCTGTCTCTGTCCATCTCTCTCACACACATATACACATGGAAATTCCTGATAAATACAGGAAACCAATGTGACAGTCCTACCTCTTTCTTATGTCATTTAACATCTGTCCCTCTATGGCATTAACATCTGATTTCTTTAAAAAACTTTATAAAGTTAAAAATGTTATATATCCCCTGTAGCTATATTTATCATAGTACTTTTTCTTTCTCCTTTCAGAACTGACATTTTATAAGTTAATATACTGAACATTTTTCAGCTTTGCAAGAATGAGAAAGAAGGTAAAACAGGGTTAGAGTTACTATTTACACAAAGAATGAATGAGCATTCTTTGTCTGTTTTATTCCAGGAAAGTCAAATGCCTAGTCATAAGAATGGTTGCTTTTTATTTCAGGTATTTTTCTTTTCTGTAATGAAAAGCAAATGTACATATATCAGAAATTTTCAGCTTATGAACTCTCTCTCTCTCCACATACACCTATTCTATAAACACATATATACACACACACTAAATTTGTCTACTTATATATACATACTAAATATATAGTATAGATAGTAGTATGTATATATTTATATAAATAAATACACATTGTATAGGTATATCAGAGAAGGCAACGGCACCCCACTCCAGTACTCTTGCCTGGAAAATCCCATGGATGGAGGAGCCTGGAAGGCTGCAGTTCACGGGTCGCTAGGAGTCGGACACAACTGAGCAACTTCACTTTCACTTTTCACTCTCATACACTGGAGAGGGAAATGGCAACCCACTCCAGTGTTCTTGCCTGGAGAATCCCAAGGACGGGGGAGCCTGGTGGGCTGCCGTCTCTGGGGTCCCACAGAGTCAGACATGACTGAAGCGACTTAGCAGCACATACACACATACATTGTACATATGTACATGTATACCTACATATACACAGTAAATATATACTTTCTAGGGACTTCCCTGGCAGTCCAGTGGTTAAGACTCCATGCTTCCAGTGCAGGGGTAGCAGGTTCAATCCCTGGTCAGAAAACTAAAATCCCACATCAGTTCAGTTCAGTTCAGTCACTCAGTCGTGTCCGACTCTTTGCGACCCCATGAATTGCAGCACGCCAGGCCTCCCTATCCATCACCAACCCCGGAGTTCACTCAGACTCACGTCCATCGAGTCAGTGATGCCATCCAGCCATCTCATCCTCTGTTGTCCCCTTCTCCTCCTGCCCCCAATCCCTCCCAGAATCAGAGTATTTTCCAATGAGTCAACTCTTCACATAAGGTGGCCAAGGTACTGGAGTTTCAGCTTTAGCATCATTCCTTCCTAAGAAATCCCAGGGCTGATCTCCTTCAGAATGGACTGGTTGGATCTCTTTGCAGTCCAAGGGACTCTCAAGAGTCTTCTCCAATACCACAGTTCAAAAGCATCAATTCTTTGGCGCTCAGCCTTCTTCACAGTCCAACTCACATCCATACATGACCACAGGAAAAACCATAGCCATGACTAGATGAACCTTTGTTGGCAAAGTAATGTCTCTGCTTTTGAATATGCTATCTACGTTGGTCATAACTTTCCATCCAAGGAGTAAGCGACTTTTAATTTCATGGCTGCATTCACCATCAGCAGTGATTTTGGAGCCCCCCCAAAAAAGTCTACCACTGTTTCCACTGTTTCCCCATCTATTTCCCAGGAAGTGATGGGACCAGATGCCATGATCTTCGTTTTCTGAATGTTGAGCTTTAAGCCAACTTTTTCACTCTCCACTTTCACTTTCATCAAGAGGCTTTTGAGTTCCTCTTCACTTTCTGCCATAAGGGTGGTGTCATCTGCATATCTGAGGTTATTGATATTTGTCCTGGCAATCTTGATTCCAGCTTGTGTTTCTTCCAGTCCAGTGTTTCTCATGATGTACTCTGCATATAAGGTAAATAAGCAGCGTGACAATATACAGCCTTGACAGACTCCTTTTCCTATTTGGAACCAGTCTGTTGTTCCATGTCCAGTTCTAACTGTTGCTTCCTGACCTGAATATAGGTTTCTCAAGAGGCAGGTCAGGTGGTCTGGTATTCCCATCTCTTGAAGAATTTTCCACAGTTTATTGTGATCCACACAGTCAAAGGCTTTGGCATAGTCAATAAAGCAGAAATAGATGTTTTTCTGGAACTCTCTTGCTTTTTCCATGATCCAGCAGATGTTGGCAATTTCATCTCTGGTTCCTCTGCCTTTTCTAAAACCAGCTTGAACATCACGAAGTTCATGGTTCACATATTGCTGAAGCCTGGCTTGGAGAATTTTGAGCATTACTTTACTAGTGTGTGAGATGAGTGCAATTGTGTGGTAGTTTGAGCATTCTTTGGCATTGCCTTTCTTTGGGATTAGAATGAAAACTGACCTTTTCCAGTTCTGTGGCCACTGCTGAGTTTTCCAAATGTGCTGGCATATTGAGTGCAGCACTTTCACAGCATCATCTTTCAGGATTTGAAATAGCTCAACTGGAACACCATCACCTCCACTAGCTTTGTTTGTAGTGATGCTTTCTAAGGCCCACTTGACTTCACATTTCAGGATGTCTGGCTCTAGATGAGTGATTACACCATCGTGATTATCTGGGTCATGAAGATCTTTTTTGTACTGCTCTTTTGTGTATTCTTGCCAACTCTTCTTAATATATTCTGCTTCTGTTAGGTCCATACCATTTCTGTCCTTTATCGAGCCCATCTTTGCATGAAATATTCCCTTGGTATCTCTAATTCTGTTGAAGAGATCTCTAGTCTTTCCCATTCTGTTGTTTTCCTCTATTTCTTTGCACTGATCACTGAGGAAGACTTTCTTATCTTTCCTTGCTATTCTTTAGAACTCTGCATTCAGATGCTTATATCTTTCCTTTTCTCCTTTGCTTTTCGCTTCTCTTCTTTTCACAGCTATTTGTAAGCCCTCCCCAGACAGCCATTTTGCTTTTTTGCATTTCTTTTCCATGGGGATGGTCTTGATCCCTGTCTCCTGTACAATGTCACGAACCTCCATCCATAGTTCATCAGGCACTCTATCTATCAGATCTAGGCCCTTAAATCTATTTCTCACTTCCACTGTATAATCATAAGGTATTTGATTTAGGTCATACCTGAATGGGCTAGTGGTTTTCCCTACTTTCTTCAATTTAAGTCTGAATTTGGCAGTAAGGAGTTCATGATCTGAGCCACAGTCAGCTCCTGGTCTTGTTTTTGCTGACTGTATAGAGCTTCTCCATCTTTGGCTGCAAAGAATATAATCAATCTGATTTTGGTGTTGACCATCTGATAATCTCCATGTGTAGAGTCTTCTCTTGTGTTGTTGGAAGAGGGTGTTTGCTATGACCAGTGCATTTTCTTGGCAAAACTCTATTAGTCTTTGCCCTGCTTCATTCAGTATTCCAAGGCCAAATTTGCCTGTTACTCCAGGTGTTTCTTGACTTCCTACTTTTGCATTCCAGACACACTGAAACCATACTCACAGAAAACTAGTTAGTCTAATCACACTAGGACCACAGCCTTGTCTAACTCAATGCAACTAAGCCATGCCTGTGGGGCAACCCAAGATGGGTGGGTCATGGTGGAAATATCTGACAGAATGCGGTCCACTGGAGAAGGTAATGGCAAACCACTTCAGTATTCTTGCCTTGAGAATCCCATGAACAGTATGAAAAGGCAAAATGATAGGATACTGAAACAGGAACTCCCCAGGTCAGTAGGTGCCCTATATGCCACTGGAGATCAGTAGAGAAATAACTCCAGAAAGAATGAAGGGATGGAGCCAAAGCAAAAACAATACCCAGCTGTGAATGTGACTGGTGATAGAAGCAAAGTTCAATGCAGTAAAGAGCAATATTGCATAGGAACCTGGAATGTCAGGTCCATGAATCAAGGCAAATTGGAAGTGGTCAAATAGGAGATGGCAAGAGTGAACGTCGACATTTTAGCAATCAGTGAACTAAAATGGACTGGAAAGGGTGAATTTAGCTCAGATGACCATTATATCTACTACCGCGAGCAGGAATCCCTCAGAAGAAATGGAGTAGCCATCATGGTCATCAAAAGAGTCCGAAATGCAGTACTTGGATGCAACCTCAAAAACAACAGAATGATCTGTTTGTTTCCAAGGCAATCCATTCAATATCACAGTAATCCAAGTCTATGCCCCAACCAGTAATGCTGAAGAAGCTGAAGTTAAACGGTTCTATGAAGACCTACAAGACCTTTTAGAACTAACACGCAATAATGATGTCCTTTTCATTATAGGGGACTGGAATGCAAAAGTAGGAAGATCCTACATGCTACATGGCAAAACCAAAAAAAGAAAATGTGTGTGTGTGTGTATGTGTATGTGTATGTGTGTGTGTGTGTGTGTGTATACATAGATTCTCTCTCTCTCTCTCTCTCTATATATATATATATATATATACACATACACTCAAGAAAATTATCAATAAATTAACAGTATTTAAAATTGAAACTTATGTTTAAAATGAAGTATTATAATATGTATGTAATCAATTTTAAAACAAATAAAAATAAGGCAAAATTAAGTGTACTAACATTATAAATCTTTGACCACTTTGCTTTGTAGTATTTGAGTAGTTTCTAATGCACTAACAACGTTGCAAAGATAGGGCATTTCAAGTTGTTGTCATGAACACTTGGGCGAGGAGAGAACCAAGGTCAGCCAAGCAAGAAAAACAGTTAAACATGTAAACTGAACCCAAATGTGATTCAGCATCCCATCTAAGTGGCTGATTATAGTTTGTCTGCCTACTTAAACTTGCAGCTGTGCTTGGGGGAAAAACGTAGGGAGGGAGTGGAACAACTATGGAAAAATCCTAAATAGACTGCTTTTGAAAGTGAGGTTTATCCTCCACCTAGGCCATTTTCTTTATGTGCTTTCAGACGGAAATGTCTGATCAAGGAATATATAAGTGATCTTAGCAGTGTAGTGAGACCTGATACAACAGAGCTTTATCCACATAATGGACTAGATTTCTTTCACAGGAATCACAAAAACCTTTTTCCTTTGAAATCCAAAATGTTTCAGTTCTGTGTTTTATTTTACTTAGCATTCTATGAGAAGTCTCATGAAATTTAATTCCGTTTATTTTTATTTTGCTTTTAATTTAAGTATTTCTCGCTATAGACCATTTTGAATATGCTTAGAATTCCATGTATGTGTGTGGCTGGGTGGGCATAATTGTGTGCTGTGGCTAGGGAGAGAACAGAGTTGGACAGAAATGGGTAAGACAATTTTACAATATAAACAGACTATTAACATTGGATAGAGGCTTAAAGACTACTTAGTTCCAATAGTCAAGGGAATAGGCTGAAATAGGTAAATACCCTCATGTACATACATGCCATAATTATTTAATAGTCAAACCAGAACTGAATTCTAGCTTCGTACTTTCTAATCCTGAGGTTCTTTACACTGCTTTAATCTTTCTGGGTCTTGAATTTTTTTTTTTAATCTTCAAGAAAGGAAGGTAAGAAAGATGTAGAATTATTTACTGTCAAGGTTCTTTCCACTTTCATTTTATGATTCTACAAAGTTAATCAAATTGTGACTCCCAATTAAAGTGAATGAAAGTTTACTTTTCTTAAGTATCAAATCTTCATCACATCATTTATTTTAAAAGTTAATATTCAGCCATTAAAAAGAATACATTTGAATCAGTTCTAATGAGGTGGAGGAAACAGGAGCCTATTATACAGAGTGAAGTAAGCCAGAAAGAAAAACACCAATACAGAATACTAACACATATATATGGAATTTAGAAAGATGGTAACAATAACCCAGTGTACGAGACAGCAAAAGAGACAGTGATGTATAGAACAGTCTTATGGACTCTGTGGGAGAGGGAGAGGGTGGGAAGATTTGGGAGAATGGCATTGAAACATGTAAAATATCATGTATGAAACGAGATGCCAGTCCAGGTTCGATGCACGATACTGGATGCTTGGGGCTAGTGCACTGGGATGACCCAGAGGGATGGTATGGGGAGGGAGGAGGGTTCAGGATGGGGAACACATGTATACCTGTGGCGGATTCATTTTGATATTTGGCAAAACTAATACAATTATGTAAAGTTTAAAAATAAAATAAAATTAATTAAAAAAAAAAAAAAAAAAAAAACCTGGTTCTGCCACTTACTGGCTCTTAAACGAGTTAACCCTGAGCAAGTGGCCAACCATTCTAAGCCTCATTGCCCAACTCAGTCTAGTAGGAATGACTGCAATAGTATCTGCCATCTAAGTGGCTATGAGGGCTAAAAGAGATAACACAGTAGAAGTTCTTAATACCTTGCCAGGTGTACACCAGGGCTTTAATAAATACTAGGAGGAGGAGGATGACAATGATGTCTGGGTACCTAGATTATTAGAGAGGAGGAAAGGAAAATGTCATCACGATAGGCAAAGATATCTCAGGGAGGACACAAGGAGCACTAGCCATAAAGGAAAGATAATTTGGATTAGTTGCAAGAACAATGGGCCACTGAGATCTAGAGTGTTGGATCAGAGTGAGAAATGTTTGTGTTTCAATCAGAGGCAGATCTACCAGGAAGCTAAGCTTTAAGACCCTCTTTTGCAAAGGCCCCTTCCAAGGCCCTGACAATCTGTTCGTGTGGTCACATCTGTTTGTAAGCTGTGAAAATCTTAAGCTTTATCAACCTCGGTATGTCCCAGGGGGTGCTGGCTGCAGCATCTTTTCCTATCCTATAGCATCTCTTCATTTGAGCTGGAAGCTACTGCCAATCAAGCAGGGCAAGCATCTCTGAAATCTGTTTGCCATTCTTGTGATTGCTTTTGTCCAGACTTAGATTTGATATAGAGACTGGGGACCATCAGCAGAAATGGGTGAGTGGTTCAGAGAAAAGAGAACTCTGGCAGGACACATGAGGCATGAAAAAGACCATCTTCTCGGGCGTCGCTGGTGGTCCACTGGTTAAGAATCTGCCTTGCAATGTGGGGAACACCGCTTCGATCCCTGGTCCAGGAAGACCTCACATGCCGTGGAGCAAGTTAGTCCATGCGCCACAACTACTGAAGCCCGTGTACTCTAGAGCCCCTGCTCCACAACCAGAGAAGCCACTTCCGTGAGAAGCCCGTGCACCACAGCTAGGGAGAAGCTCCCACTCGACACAGCTAGAGAAAGCCCATACAGCCACGAACACTCAGCACAGCCACAAATATATATTAATTAATTATTTAATTTTTTTAAAAAGAGGCTATTTCCTTGACCCAACTTTGGTCAGGTTCCTCAGAACTTTCTTCTCAACTAGGAGCCAACCACTGAAATTCTGTGTCCATCTTTTCATCACCTAGTTTTAGCAAAAATGCTGCCATGTTAGTTGACCAAGAACCTCACCCTCCATATCTGAACAAATTCTTCATCCCCAGGGCCCTGCCTTCAGCAAAAATGTTATCAAGTTGGTTTAGCCAGAATGCCTCTGTACCCCTGATGTTTCCTCTTGGTGATTTTCCATCTACTGACCCCCACACCCTGATCTTTGGCTATTGAGCCCCACTTGCCCACGGTATACTCAGAATTGAGCTCAGTTCTATAGACTGAGCACCATTTATACTTAATTGCCATTCAGCACAATAATTCCTTATGTTATTATTAAATGTGTATCCATTTAAAAAAAAGAAAAATAAATAAATATTTATTTAAAAAAAAAAGAATACATTTGAATCAGTTCTAATGAGGTGGATGAAACTGGAGCCGATTATACAGAGTGAAGTAAGCCAGAAAGAAAAACACCAATACAGAATACTAACACATATATATGGAATTTAGAAAGATGGTAACGATAACCCTGTATGCAAGACAGCAAAAGAGACACAGATGTATAGAACAGTCTTTTGGACTCTGTGGGAGAGGGAGAGGGTGGGATGATTTGGGAGAATGGCATTGAAACATGTATAATATCATATAAGAAATGAATCGCCAGTCCAGATTCGATTCAGGATACAGGATGCTTGGGGCTGGTGCACTGGGATGACCCAGAGGGATGGTATGGGGAGGCAGATGCGGTGGGGGCGGGGGGGGTGGTGGTGTGGGGGGGTTCAGAATTGGGAACACGTGTACACCTGTGGCAGATTCATGTTGATGTATGGCAAAACCAATACAGTGTTGTAAAATGATTAGCCTCCAATTAAAATAAATGTAAAATTTTTAAAAAGTAAATATCTTAATGAATTTAACTTACCAATAATGCCATTATTATCAATTCCTTTTGGTAAATATGAAATTTATCCACTGAAATCAGTTATATAACTTGTTTGAGATATACCAATTATAAGTAGAAGATCAATTATTTAAATCCAATTCATTCCATCAGACACTAAATGCCATCAGATACTTTTCCCATTAGCTCAAACTGCTTTGTCTGAATGTCAGCCCCACTTATAAGAAAAAAGTGTGATAGTGTGGAACCATGGTAGATACCACTGGACATTTCACTGAACAATCCATTCATTCCTTCATTAAATATTCTATCAGGTGTCTCCTTTGTGATCACAAATATAAAGTGTCATAAGTGATATGAAAATACAAGACCAATATCCTACCTTCAAGAAAGTTATGAGTGGGACTTCCCTGGTGGTCTAGTGGCTAAGACTCAGAGTTCCCAAGGCAGGGGGCTCAAGTTCAATCTCTGGTCAAGGAAATAGATCTTACATGCCACAACCGAAGATCTCACTTGCCGCAGCTAAGACCTGGCACAGCCAAATAAATAAAAATAAATACTAAAACTTTTTAAAAAAGTAAGTTGTGATCTAGTAAATTTCACTGAATGGACTCCAGGCCAGCACTGTAGTTGTCAATACTCAAGAATATTTTAGGTTTGTCAAACTACAGCCAACAGGGCAAATCTAGCCTGCTGCCTGTTTTTATTAAAAATAATTTTTAAAGTGTGTTTATATGATTGCTTTTGAGTAGAGTGAAATGTTACTAGAGACATTATGATACATACAGTTTTAAATGTCTACTATCACACACAGATGGCCAATAAACATATGTAAAGATGCTGAACATCACTAATAATTAGAGAACTGCCAAGCAAAACTAAAATGAATGACACATTATCTCACACCAGGCAGAATGCCTATCATCAAAAAACCTACAAACAATAAATGCTGAAGAGGGTGTGAATAAAAGGGAACCCTTTTACACTGCTGGTGGGAATTTAAATTGATACAGTCACTACCAAGAACAGTTTGGAAGTTCCTTAAAAAATGAAAAAGAGAGCTACTATATGACCCAGCATACATCACCTAATTTCCCTTATCACCCAAGGTGATATATCATTCTATGACAATACATTCATGTCTTACATTTGAATGAATGACTTGCTAGGTAAATCTGCCCTCAGTTTCAACAGTTTACATGAATCTGATTTATCTGATAAAAAAATATTGACTTATTAGAAAATATTTGAAAAATTTAAAATATGTATAAACAAATATTATTATGTTAAAATATAGTTATTCTTTAAATATGGTTCATATATATATATACTTTATATATATATGGTTCATATATATATGGTTCATATATATATATATATATTTTAAGGTCAAAATCATATGCTTTTGTCTCCTTTTTTCCTTTTACCGTCATTATATCATGAGAATTCCCCATAGAACTAAACTTTAATTACTATGTTGTTCTGCCCTGAATCACTTAGACTAATGTATGTGCTATGCTGTGCTTAGTTGCTCGGCAGTATCCAACTCTTTGCAACCCCTTGTCCATAGCCCACCAGGCTCCTCTATCTATGGGATTCTCCAGGCAAGAATACTAGAGTGGGCTGCCATGCCCTCCTCCAGGGGATCTTCCCAATCCAGAGATGGAACCCAGATTTCCCACATTGCAGCCTGATTCTTTTCACCATCTGAGCTACCAGGGAAGGCCAAACTAATGTATATATGTATATGTATGTATGTGTTGGAGAAGGAAACGGCAACCCACTCCAGTATTCACGCCTGGAAAATCCCATGGACCAAGGAGCCTGGTGGGCTACAATCCATGGGGTCGCAAAGAGTCGGACACGACTGAGTGACTTCTGTGTCTGTGTGTGTATGTATGTGTGTTAGTCACTCAGTCGTCTCCAACTCTTTGCAACCCTGTAAACTATAGCCTGCCAGGCTCCTCTGTCTTTGGAATTCTCCAGGCAAGAGGTCCATGGAGCTTCCCAGGTGGCACAGTGGTAAAGAATCCACCTGCAAATGCAGGAGACACAACAGATGTGGATTAGATCCCTGGGTCGGGAAGATTCCCTGGGGTAGGAAATGACTGTATTCTTGCCTGGAGAATTCCATGGGTGGAGGAGCCTGGTGGGCTACAGTCCATGGGGTCACAAAGAGTTGGATATGACTGAGATACTGATCACACATGCAAGATATACAACACTACACAGAGGAATCAAGTTTATGATGCCAGGGAAGTACTGAAGTGTTATTATAGCCAAACAAAATGAAGTCATAAGTTGAATAGCTGACTCTTACACAACAGGTTTGAACTAAGTTCACTACAGTATTATCGTGATAATAAATACTACTATGATAATCTATAGTTATTTTAATAGTGGATTTGAAACCAAGGATATGAAGGCCTATTATGAGCTTTATGAAATTTTTTAATAACATGAACTCCCATGTTGTTCAAACGTCGCTGTACATGCTTGAAATTCCTTAAGGAAAATGTTGTTTACTATTCCTGCTCTAACTTCTTTGTCAACATGAACTACTATTTTTATTTATTCTCATCTCCCATCTCATCTCCCATCTACCATTTATTCCTCGCTTTGTGTAATTAAGATTACTAATATTTATCGTCTTCCCAACATGAACGATTCAAAGCCTTCTTGACTAAGTTGACCTGCATAAAATGTCAAGCTGAATGATATCCAAGTTAAATATAAGCATGCCTAGCTGGTTAGTAGATCATATAGTTTCTTATATCACCTCAACTAATATTTTAAATGTCAAAATACAATGATATTAGGATTTTTAAAACATTATGAAACTGCTAATATCTGTTTTTGTCAATAGCACCATTAATCTCTCAGTAGATCATGTTTAAATTTTTGTATTATCATTGGTTCCATGCATTCCTTTCCCTCAAGCATGACACAAATAATACAATACTGTTTTATAGGTCTTCAAATTATCTTTTTGTTACTAATTGTTTGTGTTAGATCATATATGTAACAATAGTTACATATAGTCTCTGAATTAGAATAATTAAAATGAAAGTATTTTGCGCTTGAAAATCTTTTCATTTACGTAAAATAAGAACCACTCTAATTCATTTAGTTTTTAAAAAGTTTGCTCAAATATATATTATACTACTTGGAAATAAAATGTGAATGTTGCTTCATGAATTTTGATAAATGAAATTTTTTCTGAAATAACAAAATAGACTTCAAATATCTCTATTTTAAATTTTGATTTTTCCTACTTATTTATTTTATTACTTATTGGCTCCAGTTTTGAACCACAGCACCTTATCTATTGTATTTCACATAATTTAAAGATGTTGAAATATATTCAAAAATGTTTACATTCAGAAAGAAAATGTGTATTTATTCCCTTGATTAATAAATATAAGTACCATTAGCTATCAATGATTTTAGCAAATAATTCTCAAAAAGTTTTTACCTTCTGACATCTATCTCAGGGATCACTTTAGTAATTGACTACATGCCTGCTAAGTCGCTTCAGTCAGGTCCGACTCTTTGTAACCCCATGGACTGTAGCCCACCAGGCTCCTCTGTCCATGGAATTCTCCATGCAAGAATACTGGAATGGGTTGCCATTTCCTACTCCAGGACACCTTCCCTACTCAGGGATTGAACCCATATCTCTTGTGTCTCCTGCGTTAGCAGGCGGGTTTTTTACCACTAGCATCACCTGGGAAGCCCTAAACCCCCTCAAACAACTCTAAAATATCCCCTTACATACACCAGACATCAGAACTTCACCCCTTCAGTTTACACTACTATCATTTAGTGAGTGCAATAATAAGCTGATGAAACAATTATCTGAGCACTAAGTACAGCAAAGCATGCAGTGGAAGTATATTCTATTTGAAGAATTTTGCTGTACAATAATGCATGATTATACGGTATTTTGTTTGAACAAAACACCAAACAAAAGATCGCTATCTTCAGTGTGCAGATTCATAATAATAATTCTTTTATAAAATACAGAAGTATGAAATACAGAAAAATATCTACTATATTCAATTTTAGTGTTACTTGATTATCCAATGTGATGGGAGACAAATGTATATATGGCATATTTATGAACCTCCAATGTGTCATAGGAAACAATGCATTGCTTTAAAAAGTACTTGGTGTGAGAAGCAAAGAAAGTATATGTCTGAGACAGTCTTTGTGACTTCATGTAGGAATTATGTGTCATCCCTCCAAAGCAAAGCAAAAAATTCTTGCAAACTCTATTTTGCAATTTCTTCTTAACCACTGCAGTAAAAGAAAAAAATAAGTGCTTTTCAAACTTTCAAAGTCCCAGATTCAATTAAAAATAAAACAGAGCAGTTCCCTAGAGCTAAGAATTGTCCATTATTGAGCTTGAACATCAACAAAGAAAGAAACCGCCCAAAGAATAAAATTAGAATACGGAAACTGAGCAGAAAAAAAGTTTAAAAATTCTACTATAAATAGGCTACTTGCAGAAGTTAGTTTTCTTTTATAGCCAATTTACTTGAGTTTCTTACCTTTTCTAGAAGGAATGCAGAAAGGATATTGGACAACAATTAATATGGTTTTTCTTTCTAGTTCTGATTTTTCCTTTCATTTAACTTCTTGCCATAATTTTATTGTGTATAAAATGGGGTTTACAATTAAACTTTTCACAATGGGCAAAATCTTTGAACTTGTTTTTCTTCCTTATTCACATGATTTTCTCAGGTCATTTTATGGTCTGACTTTATATAGTCCTTTTAATTTGGCACCAAAAATACATTAAATAAAACCTGTTCTCTCAGCTCCATATTTGACTATTAACTCAAGTACCCAATGGTCTCAACTTAAGTACCCAGTGTCTCAAACTAACTTATACAAAAACAAACTCTTGCCTGTGACCTCAGTCTTCCTCATCTGCCCAGTACATTGACAATAACACAGTAGGTAACTTTCAAATATCAACATCAAACTTGTCTATTCTTCCTCGTATCTCATGGCAGGGATGACTAACTCTCCCATAATGATTCATTTCTCATTTAGCTGCCTAAGAAGCAACTTGTAATCCCCAGCCCCTGTGAATATAATTTAGGGCACAGCAGCTCATTTTGGTCTGTTGGAAAGTGATGCTTCCTTAAGAAAAGAACATGATTAAGAAGTGACTGCGCCATCTCCACTTATTCCTTTTCAATCAGCCAGCTGGATATCAACAACCAGGCAGCCATGGAAGATACACGTTGAGGTTAGCAGGGTCTCCATCACCTTGCTTCCCTGAATGACTGTGTGGAAAGTCCTCACCCTAGCCACTATCACCACCACTCACACACTGACCAGAAACATCCACAGTGAACTGTTTAGAGAGCAAAATGAAACTTCAGTTATTCTAAGCCACTGTCAAAATGGAGTGTGTCTATTACAAAGATGGTGTTACAATAACCAACATACCTCATACATAGGGAATTGAAGTCACTCGGTCGTGTCTGACTCTCTGTGACCCCATGGACTGTAGCCTACAGGGCTACTCTGTCCATTGGATTTTCCAGGCAAGGGTACTGGAATGGGTTGCCATTTCCTTCTCCAGGGGATCTTCCTGACCCAGGGATCAGACCTAGGTCTCCAGCATTGCAGGCAGACACTTAACATCTGAGCCACCAGGGAAACCCACCTCATATATAACCCAACAGCAAATCCTTCAAATATATGCCAAATAGAGGCAACTCTTTCCACTTCACACAACACTGGTCCAATAGTCCAAGCCACAAAGAATCTTCACCTAATTACTGCAATAGTCTACTAACTGGCCTCCTTGCTTTATCTTGAATCCATTCAGTAGCTAAAGTAAGTCTTTTAAAACAAAAATATGCTTGGGTAACTTTTCTGCTGAAATATTTCAGTGGGTTTCTAGTACATCTAGAATGGAATGACAAGTACTAACATGATTGCAAGATCCTATGTGACCTGAGTCCAGCTGCATCTGTTGTATCACCCCTTTCATGTCTCCTCTCTGCTAGCTCATTCTCAAACAGTTCACACTGCCCTCACTCTAAAATTTGCATTCACAACCTCTTCCTTCAGATCCATATGACTTGTATTCTTACTTAGTTCATGTCTTCATTCCATTCTAACTTCATTAGGAAATAATTTCCTAATGAAAGTGGCCATCTTATCTTATGAAATATTGCAGCACAAATATACCATGTAAGAGAAATCTATTTATATTTACTACTTGTGCTTACTCTTTTCCCCCTGCCTTTGAAAAGAGCTCCTATAATCATGTCATGCCATGGAGTTTTTTTCTTACAGTTGATCTTTAGTCTCAACAATATAATATTCTGGAAAAGGTAAAACTATGCAGATAGTAATAAGATCAATAAGATCAGCAGAGACTTGGGAAAAGGGAAAGATAAATCAATGGAGCACAGGGTGATTTTTAGGGCAGTAAAAATATTCTATATGATACAAAAATGATAGGTATATGTCATTATATATTTTTCAAAGTCTACTGAATTGCATAAAGACTGAACCCTAATGTAAACTATGGACTTTATTTGATAATAATGGATCAATATTGTTTCACTGATTGAAAAAATGTACCACATACTTTCCTCTCTCTCACAAGCAATAATTAGGACAAAATTTCCTTTTACCAATTGGATTTTTACTGTTTATCTCCATTCCCCATTAATAAATAAAAACCAATCTTTTTATTTGCCCTCTTCTTTCTCTCCTACATGTTTCCACCAGAAATAAAAAAAGCTAGCCTGTCTAGATTATTAACCAAAAAGCAATAATAATCCATAAAAAATACAAGATGCATTATCTGAACTTTAGTTCTTAAAAGTGTGCATCAAAAAAACTGTTATATTTGATAGTAAGAAAAGGATCATTAGTTTAAAACATGACATGTAGGCTTTTTGTACTCAAAGTACTTTTTATTTCTAGAGTCTTATTTTGAGGTCTTATGAAAGAAACATGCCATAAAGCTAAGTAATTCATTTTTAATCATAAGGTACTTTAAATAAAAAAAAATTGTTCATTGTAAACAGCCTCATTTTGTCTAGTGTCTATGACAGAAAGGATTGGTATTTATTTTCTTAAAAGTAGGTCGACTTATTCAATTTAAACTTTTATATTAACCACTTTTATAACAAAATCTACGTGAATGACTTCACAGGTTTGTCATGATTCTTCAAAAATATTTGCATTGTTTCTTTTAAACTATTATTTCTATAGGATAATTCTTTGCAATGTCAAATCCCATGAAGCAAAGAACAAAGCATATAAGAAATACAAGTTAACAGTATATACACAGTGATACTCAAAATGGTCTCATATCCCTAAATAGACATATAGCAGATATAATCATCTAATTTGAAACATGCTTATTTAATTTATATCACTTATTTTAATCAGCTTTTCAGTTCAATTCAGTCGCTCAGTCGTGTCCGACTCTTTGCGACTCCATGAATCGCAGCATGCCAGGCCTCCCTGTCCATCACCAACTCCCGGAGTTCACTCAAACTCATGTCCACCGAGTCGGTGATACCATCCAGCCATCTCATCCTCTGTCGTCCCCTTCTCCTCCTGCCCACAATCCCTCCCAGAATCAGGGTCTTTTCCAATAAGTCAGCTCTTCACACAAGGTGGACAAAGTATTGGAGTTTCAGCTTTAGCATCAGTCCTTCCAATGAACACCGAGGGCTGATCTCCTTTAGGATGGACTGGTTGGATCTCCTTGCAGTCCAAGGGACTCTCAAGGGTCTTCTCCAACACCACAGTTCAAAAGCATCAATTCTTTGGCGCTCAGCTTTCTTCACAGTCCAACTCTCACACCCATACATGACCACAGGAAAAACCATAGCCTTGACTAGACAGACCTTTGTTGGCAAAGTAATGTCTCTGCTTTTTAATATGCTGTCTAGGTTGATCATAACTTTTCTTCCAAGGAGTAAGCGTCTTTTAATTTCATGGCTGCAATCACCATCTGCAGTGATTTTGGAGCCCCAAAAAATAAAGTCTGACACTGTTCCCACTGTTTCCCCATCTATTTCCCATGAGGTGATGGGACCAGATGCCATGATCTTTGTTTTCTGAATGTTGAGCTTTAAGCCAACTTTTTCCACTCTCCACTTTCACTTTCATCAAGAGGCTTTTAAGTTCCTCTTCACTTTCTGCCATAAGGGTGGTGTCATCTGCATATATGAGGTTATTGATATTTCTCCCAGCAATCTTGATTCCAGCTTGTGCTTCTTCTAGTCCAGAGTTTCTCATGTTGTACTCTGCATATAAGTCAAATAAGCAGGGTGACAATATACAGCCTTGACGAACTCCTTTTCCTATTTGGAACCAGTCTGTTGTTCCATGTCCAGTTCTAACTGTTACTTCCTGACCTGCATATAGGTTTCTCAAGAGGCAGGTCAGGTGGTCTGGTATTCCCATCTCTTTCAGAATTTTCCACAGTTTATTGTGATCCACACAGTCAAAGGCTTTGGCATAGTCAATAAATCAGAAATAGATGTTTTTCTGGAACTCTCTTGCTTTTTCTATGATCCAGCACGTGTTGGCAATTTGATCTCTGTTTTTAGTTCCTAGTAAAAACGTCATAATTTACCATACATCACTAATTTCCTGTTTTCTTCCCAAATTGAAGTTAAACAATTATATCAGCTCCTTTAAAAAGCTCCACAAAGACAAAAATTGATTTTGTCATTTAATGGGCACCTACTATTGTGTCCAACTTAAAAAACATTAGTAGCCATGATTTCTAAGAGGTGTCTTGCATATTTCTTTGATTTTTAATTTTATTCTGTTACAGTGTCATTGATTAATATGCTTAATATACAACATGTGTGCTGT
Source organism: Bos indicus (assembly GCF_029378745.1). Taxonomy (NCBI): domain Eukaryota; kingdom Metazoa; phylum Chordata; class Mammalia; order Artiodactyla; family Bovidae; genus Bos; species Bos indicus. The sequence goes on along the minus strand of NC_091760.1, from coordinate 30,698,831 downwards.
GCTAAGTCACCTCAGTCATATCTGACTCTTTGCAACCCTATGGACTGTAGCCTGCCAGGCTCCTCTGTACATGAGATTTTCCAAGCAAGAATACCAGAGTGGGTTTCCATTTCCTTATCCAGGGGTGGAACCCATGTCTCTTAAGTCTCCTGGATTGGTAGGTGGTTTCCTTACCAGTAGTGCCACCTGGGATGCTGGGAAATATATACAACATACTTTCGCTTACCTCAGAAAAATGTATTACATTAAAATAGTATAAATAAGGCCTCTTTAATAATTTAAACAAATTGTATTCATCTTCAAGATCAATTTTTTAAAACACCTTCTATTTTTTTAGAAGGTGTAAAATAAATTCAGTAGAACAAATGTGTCTTAAATTAACCCAAGTTTAAAATAACTGTCCTGTATCCAGTAACACTGATACATGAAAATTCCTCTTTATTCCTACCAATTTGATTATAAATTAGACCCTCAGTTCATGTGAGACCAAGTGAATGAGACAGTTGATAAATGTATAATTCATGTATTTTAATTGGAGTTTAACTACTTTACAATATTGTGTGAATTTGCCATCCATTGACATGAATCAGCAAATGTTATAATTTAAGAGTAAAGAATTGAAACATGGTCATCTATTTGTTCCATCTAAGTGAGTTAAGTTCAATCATTTTAAACCAGAATCATTTTTTGTTTTGTTTTAAGATATTATTGATCTTAATCAATTAATCAGATATAATATAAATCAGATAGCCATAGTAACACTGAAAATTAATGAAATTCAAAACTATATACAGAAATATATTAAGGAAATTCATGAATTTCCTTCTAGATGCTTTGATACCTCACTCAGTATCTAAAAAACCAAGCAAGAGACAAAAATCATGATGTAATTGATCAGATTTCATCTTATTTTTCTATATTTGTAGTTTTTTTCAGAACTTCTATTGATTCCTGAATAGCCTTTCACCTTTAAGAAGGTGACTCTAAAAAGCTGACTGTTGCTGCCTGTGGGACTGAGTACCTAGGAAATTAGGCCTGGCTGCCAGTGATCTTAGAACCCAAAGGAGAGAAGAGTAGAGATGTCACTCTTCCTCATGCAGACTTCCCCTTGTCCCATCAGTCTCAGTGAGACACCTCACAATCCACACCTGCTGCCCGTTAGTCCATAGGCCTCCTGGTTTAGTATCTCCAGAGGATAAAGCTCCTGGATCCTTTTGGAGTAAGGAATGAAGAATAATGTCTTGGCTATGAAGAATGTGATGACAGTCCTAGGCCCTATGCATTTATACATACTTTTAATCAATCCTTCAATTTCACCACTATGTCCTTTCCTTACCCCAAAACTCCACCAACCATAAGAAAATGTGGTGCTTTAGATTTGAGCCTTTCCTCAATCAATTCAGTTCAGTTCAGTTCAGTCACTCAGTGGTGACCAACTCTGCAACCCCAGGACCTGCACCACACCAGGCTTCCCTGTCCATCACCAAATACCGGGGCTTACCCAAATTCATGTCCATTGAATCAGTGATGCCATCCAAACATCTCAGCCTCTGCCGCCCCCTTCTCCTCCTGCCTTCGATCTTTCCCAGCATCAGGGTCTTTTCAAATGAGTCAGCTCTTCACGTCAGGTGGCCAAAGTATTGGAGTTTCAGCTTCAACATCAGTCCCTCCAATGAACACCCAGGGCTGATCTCCTTTAGGATGGACTGGAGTTGGATCTCCTTGCACTCCAAGAAACTCTCAAGAGTCTTCTCCAACACCACAGTTCAAAGGCATCAATTCTTCAGCGCTCAGCTCTCCTTATAGTCCAACTCTCACATCCATACATGACTACTGTAAAAATCATAGCCTTGACTAGACGGACCTTTGTTGGCAAAGTAATGTCTCTGCTTTTTAATATGCTGTCTAGGTTGGTCATAACTTTCCTTCCAAGGAGTACGCATCTTTTAATTTCATGGCTGCAGTCACCATCTGCAGAGATTTTGGAGCCCCCAAAAGTAAAGTCAGCCACTCTTTCCCCATCTGTTTGCCATGAAGTGATGGGACCAGATGCCATGATCTTAGTTTTCTGAATACTGAGCTTTAAGCCAACTTTTTCACTCTCCTCTTTCACTTTCAGCAAGAGGCTCTTTAGTTCTTCTTCGCTTTCTGCAATTAAGGTGGTGTCATCTGCATATCTGAGTTTATTGATATTTCTCTCAGCAATCTTGATTCCAGCTTGTGCTTCCTCCAGCCCAGAGTTTCTCATGATGTACTCTGCATATAAGTTAAATAAGCAGGGTGACAATATACAGCCTTGATGTACTCCTTTCCCGATTTGGAACCAGTCTGTTGTTCCATGTCCAGTTCTAACTGTTGCTTCCTGACCTGCATACAGGTTTCTCAAGAGGCAGGTCAGGTGGTCTGGTATTCCTGTCTCTTACAGAATTTTCCACAGTTCATTGTGATCCACACAGTCAAAGGCTTTAGCATAGTCAATAAAGCAGAAATAGATGTTTTTATGGAACTCTCTTGCTTTTTCCATGATCCAGAGGATGTTGGCAGTTTGACTCTGGTTCCTCTGCCTTTTCTACAACCAGCTTGAATATCTGGAAGTTCACGGTTCACATATTGCTAAAGGCTGTCTTGGAGAATTTTGAGCATTACTTTACTAGCATGTGATATGAGTGCAACTGTGCATTAGTTTGAGAATTCTTTGGCATTGTCTTTCTTTGGGATTGGAATGAAAACTGACATTTTCCTGTCCTGTGGCCCTGCTGAGTTTTCCAAGTTCACTGGCATATTGAATGCAACACTTTCACTTTTCTCAATACTGCAGCATAAATGGTTTTATGTATTGACTTTTCCAAACTTCCACTCCTACTTGCTTTATCCATTCATCTGTTGACAGATGCTTAGGTTGCTTCAGTGTCTCAGCTATTGTAAATAGTGCTGCTGTGATCATAAGGGTGCATGTATCTCTTCCAATTATAGTTTTGTCTGGATATATACCCAGGAGTTGTATTGCTGGATTATATGATCGCTCTATGTTTAGTTTTTAAAGGAGCTTCCATATCCATAGTTGTGGCACCAATTTACATTCCCATCAACAATGCAGGAGGACTCCCTTTTCTCCACACCCTCTCCATCGTTTATTATTTATAGAATTTTTGATGATGGTCATTTTGGCTGGTCTGAAGTGATAATCTCATTGAAGTGATAATCTCGTTGAAGTTTTGATTTGCATTTTCCTAGTAAATTGATACTGAGCATATTTTCATGAGGCTGTTGGCAAATTGTGTCTTCTTTGGAGAAATAACTATTTAGGTCTCCAAACTCTAATATTCACAGTGTAACACAAAGAGGGACAAGTGATTCTGCAGTGGATTATACAAAATGAGAGGGATTTTGAGTTTAGGGGGGCCCACTTTTTTATACTATCCAGAAAGCTTGCCTGAATTTTGTCTTGAAGATATTTTCTTTACTACTCTGTCAGGAAATAAATCTACTCTCTACGCAAGAGGGACACATGGCTTCTGTTTTATAAGGCCATCTATAAACATTCTTGAACAGTTAATCCAGAAAGGATTCAGTGATTCTACTCACAAGATGGATAGTAAAGGAAGAAGTCAACTGAGAATTGTCTCCTAATGCCTACTTGTACCCATTAACATTCTGATGCATATACAAAGGACAGTCACAATAGAAGGAAACTGAAGAATTTGGAGTATAAGACTAGCAGTATCATTCAGTCACTTATCAGTCTAATTAATATTTATCAAGTGTCTCCTATGGCCCAGACACTGATCAAAGTTCTGGTGATTGAGTAGTGAACAAAACAGTGTTTCTGCCTTCTTAAATTTTTCATTCTACAAAGAGAAGAGTCAGCTTGATTCCAAAATTTCTAGCATAATCAATTATAAGCAGGAAAAAACAGCCAGCAAGATACTACATAATCACCCATTTTAATTATACTCTTATACTCTGCCACTATATATTTCTGAAGGCATATTTTTTCAATATTATCTTATCATATTCCATATTTTTCATTAAATTCTCTGCAATCATCAAAGTACTTAGAAAGCTCCAAGCAAACTCTATTAAATGTAGGATGTTCTAGATTCTAATTTTTATGTTGAAATGTATAAATATTTTAACCCAAGTATTTTTATAGGTACTATCTTTTCACTTGCATTAAAAGTAAGGCTTTTTGCCAAATGCTTTGCAAAACAGTATTTTTCAAATAAATTATCTGTATCAATTATTTTGCATACTATACCAATTCGAGGCTAAAAATTCATAGGAATTCTCAAGTTAATTCCATTTTTAATAAGAATATATCTTTATACTATTAAAACAAAAATTTTATAAAATATTTTCCTACAAATGGAGATATTTTAAAATAAAATCATATTATTTTAGTGGCTCAAATACTTTTAAATTATAACAAACACCATACAGAGAAAGCTTACACTGCCACACTGAAAGAGGTTTTCACTCTGTGACAATTAAGAGGGGTGGGATAGGGAGGGAGGGAGATTCAAGAGGGAGGGGACATATGTATAGCTATGGCTGTTTCATGCTGATGTATGGCAGAAACCAGCACGATATTGTAAATCAACTATCCTCCAATTGAAAATAAATTAATAGAAAACATAAGCTTTCCACAAACATAGTATAGCTAAGTTATTCTGTGTATGTATAAAAACATTTCTTTGGTAACCATAGTTTCTATTTCTCTTGGTAGAACATCATCTCTGTGTCAATTCAGGTCATTTGAAAAGGATATATGCAGATGACACCACCCTTATGGCAGAAAGTGAGGAGGAACTAAAAAGCCTCTTGATGAAAGTGAAAGAGGAGAGTGAAAAAGTTGGCTTGAAGCTCAACATTCAGAAAATGAAGATCATGGCATCTGGTCCCATCACTTCATGGGAAATAGATGGGGAAACAGTGGGAACAGCGTCAGACTTTATTTTTTTGGGCTCCAAAATCACTGCAGATGGTGACTGCAGCCATGAAATTAAAAGACGCTTACTCCTTGGAAGGAAAGTTATGACCAACCTAGATAGCATATTGAAAAGCAGAGACCTTACTTTGCCAACAAAGGTTTGGCTAGTCAAGGCTATGGTTTTTCCTGTGGTCATGTATGGATGTGAGAGTTGGACTGTGAAGAAGGCTGAGTGCTGAAGAATTGATGCTTTTGAACTCTGGTGTTGGAGAGGACTCTTGAGAGTCCCTTGGACTGCAAGGAGATCCAGCCAGTCCATTGTGAAGGAGATCAGCCCTGGGATTTCTTTGGAAGGAATGATGCTAAAGCTGAAACTCCAGTGCTTTGGCCACCTCATGCGAAAAGTTGACTCATTGTAAAAGACTCTGATGCTGGGAGGGATTGGGGGCAAGAGGAGAAGGGGACGACAAAGGATGAGATGGCTGGATGGCATCACTGACTCGATAGACATGAGTCTGAGTGAACTCCGGGAGCTGGTGATGGACAGGGAGGCCTGGCATGCTGAGATTCATGGAGTCGCAAAGAGTCGGACACGACTGAGCAACTAAACTGAACTGAAAAAGAGAAGCTAAGACAGGGTAGATGTGCAAGGCAATTCTTAGGAATCACCAGTGAAGCCTAAAGGGCAGAGAACAAGGGAAGGCAGGAGAGCTTTAGACACCAATGCAGATCTGACACATGTGAAAGAAAAGCATAAGGAAGTAGGTTTGGGTAGAAAGAGCTTCAGTCTATACTTTCACTGCAGTTTTGAGAGTCTCGTTCAGGCCAATGGTGGTGGTGGTAGGGGCGGGGCTGTTCTTGAGTAAAGACTGCTCAGTAGAGTTGACCTGCACAGGACAGGAGTTGTTTGGCTTCAGTACCACTGTCATGTTCAGAAACTCGGACAAAGTTGGGGTCAGGGAGCAGGGCTTTGACAGGAAGATCACAATGAATCTGAGGAAGCATAGATTCAACGATACTCCCCACAGCAGGTTCTCTTGAAGGGAGAGCTGAGCAGTGTACCTCACAGTCTCAATGGCCTCTGATTGGAATTAATTGATATTCTTTATGAAATGTAAGGTAATGTTGAGAAAAATTCTTCACTGCTTAACTCTTTCCAAATATTTTATTCTGCTTTTGGAATCAACTAAGTAACTGCTGTAACTTCAATTTATATATGAATGAAAAAACATTGACATCAACAATTAACAAAATTAATTTAGAAGAACATTTTTTTGTACTAACTGAAATATGTTTCACAGAGTGATAAGTAAACACAATTTTTTCAGCTGCATGTGTTAAATTGTCATCTCTAAGCACATCCTTCTGAAATAACTGATTTTTGTAATAGAAGCTTGCATTTCTTTAACAGATTTGTGTCTTCTGGTTCTCTTGTGGGCACTATGCTCCTTCTGTTGGATCATAAATGTTGAGATACATTTTGTGTGAGTTAATTTTTCATCATCAAAACTTTCTTACTCCTAAATTATAAAAATCATTTTCATTTTTCTTATTACTTACTGATGGCAAATATGGGGTTCATTACCAAATATAAAGCATTACTAAACACTAAAATTAATTGTTGTAGATTCATATCTGCAGTGAGAGTAATCAGATTGCTTTCCATACAACCACATCATAACTGCTCAGACTTTATCCTTCATTCATATTTCATGTACATCTAACCTGTCATTTACCAAATTTTCCAATGATCCCATCAACTGTTGGCTGTGTATGGATCACTGCTAGCCCTTGCATGGATCACAGCAACCAGCTGTTACATACACAGTCAGCAAGACTACATTAACAACCATTTCTCTCATCACTGCCATGTACCAGACAAAGTTAGCTGTCCCCACTTCTCTTACATAAGCATCTTTCCTTCCATTAATGTGCATCCTGCATGCTCTCTTGAAAGGAAGAGTTTAGCTAAATAAAGTTTGAAAATGGTCAGAAAAAGAGAGACAGCTATTCTTTCAGATTAAACCATATGTTAGAAGAAGTGAAAATTATGTTCACCATATATGAACAACACAAATTACTAAATGATATTATGACAAAAACTAGAATTACATGGCAAAGGTCTCACTAACCTATCCCAGCTCATTTTCATGGAACCATTAATCATAACAGCACATTGTTAAAAAATAAAGAATTCAGGAAAAATCCTAATGAAAATAGTACACTGAAACAGACATAAGCCAAGACTGCATCTGGCAAACTGAGACATAGTCACTCTAGGAGAATCAATGTTTCCTGAACAGAAAATACATATATTCAATAGCAATTGAGGATAATTTTGAACACTGTCCATACTAAAGGAGGATTTAAGAAGGAATAATGATAGTAGCAAGCTTCAAACTGAGACTTTTATTCTGAAAAGAAAAAGTCAATCAGAAAATCCTAGCATGTTTGAAAGAGATTTAAAAGTAAATGATGTGGAGGTGGAGATAAAGATGGCAGAGTAGGAGGATGCAGAACACACCTCCCCCCAGGAATACATCAAAAATACATCCACACTGGAACAATTTTCACTGAAAACTGACTGCAAACTGACAGAAAAACTCCTAGCCAAAGCTGTAAGAAAGACCCACAAAAATCAGGCAGGAAGGGAAAAATTGATCAGATCAGGACCTAAGCCCCTGGGAGGGACTCAGAGGGAAAACTGAATACATGGATAGAGATCCTCCTCACAATGAGCTCTTAGAATCACAATGCCCCGGCCCTGAGGTCTGAAACAGAGGAGATAAGCCTCCTCTCTTGGTTGAAGAGCTAATCGGACTAACAGAAGGCTATGGAAAGCCCAGATTTTGCTCATGAGAGATGCTTGCACACTTTGCTTGCTCCCAAAGAAGGGGGAGAGGGCGGATTGAAAACTGCTCCTGCACCTGGCCAGCTTCCTGTAACTTCCCCCCATGTGCCAAGTAAACACTCCAGCCCCACTTGCTTCACAACTCAGCTCCAACCTAAGGTAAGGATACAGCTGTGAGACTCAGGGGAGGGTCATGTCTGAAGTAGCATCTGGGCAGGGTGGGGCAGCCATTACTGGTGCTTGCACTGTGCTCAGTCACTCAGTCTTGTCTGATTCTTTGTGGTCCAATGGACTGTAGTCCACCAGGCTCCTCTGTCCATGGAATTTTCCAGGCAAGAATACTGGAGCAGGTTTCCAGTGCATACTCCAGAGGTTGTTCCTGACCCAGGCATCAAACCTCAATCTCTTATGTTTCCTGCATTGGCAAACTGATTATCACTAGTACCACCTGGGAAGCCCTTATTGATTTCTGTATAGTGCCAACTGGGCTTCCTTGCTGACTCAGATGGTAAAGAATCTACGCAATGCAGGAGACCTGGGTTCAATCCCTGAATCAAGAAGATCCCCTGAAGAAAGCAATGGGTTACCCACTCCAGTACTCTTGCATAGAGAATCCCATGCCCAAAGGAGCCTGGCAGGCTACAATCCACGGGGTCACAAAGTCAGACACAACTGACTGACTGGCACTTTCTCTTTTACATAGTGCCAAATGCAGTTGGGTCTTTGTTCCAAAACTGAACTTCCATAACCTGTATCCTGACTCATGGCAAGTACCCATACTGATCCCTCTTACTCTAGCACAGCTCCCTCCTAGGGCAAGGGTGTCAGTGCTGGAAAGGGGGAGAGCATACAATTATAGGGAATAGAACCAGCTCAGACAAGACCCTCAGGCCTTCTACTCCAACAACCTGGAGGCTGATCACACTCCTGATAAGATGGTTATGGCCACTGAGCAGAGGGGAAGCTCTCGTTCACACATGGCTCTAGTCTTGGCCCCTCCACCTCAGCCCCACCTCCTACCAAGGTAATAGAGTGTAAGCACACACTGAGGAAAGATGTGACTTGTGTACACAACAGATTCAGCTCTCTCACCAAAGTCATTGCACACACAGAGACTGTATAGCGACACTCCCAAATAAGGAAACATCTTCAGTACTGCAGTAGTTAACTATTTCATCTAATTTCACTGAGACAGAGAGAGTAAACCAAAATTAGAAGACAAAACTATTTGTCTCAAATGAAATAACAAGAGAAAAATTACTGAACAAAACACAATGAAATAGAAGATAGAAATATATCAAGGGTTTTTTTCCCTACCACAGTGCTATGAAACTAGAAATCACCTACAGAAAATAAAAAAAGAAAGAAACAGAACAAACATGTGGAGACTAAACAACATGCTTCTAAAAAGCAAATGGTCAATGAAGTGTTCAAGGGGAAATCAGAAAGTACCTCAAAAGGAAAATAGAAACACAACTTTCCGAAATCTATAGGTTAAAACAAAAGTTGTTTCAAGAGACAAGCTTTATCAATATACACGAAAAATCTCAAATAAACAATTTAACCTACCTAAAAGAATTAAAAGAGGTATAACAAAGTCCAAAGTCAACCAAAGCAAGCAAATAATGAAGCTCAGAGAGGAAATAAATAAAATAGAAATTAAAAAACATAAAATATCAATGAAACCAAAAGCTCTTTTTGTTTTAAGGTAAACAAAATCAATAAATCTTTAACCAGGTTGTAAATAAACAAAATTAAAGAGGAGAAATAACAAGTGATACCTCAGGGAATCAAAAATTCATAAGTAAATAATATGAACAGTCATACGTCAACAAATTAGATAATCCAGAAAAGATGAAGAAATTTCTAGATATATAGAAGCTCCCAAGACTGAATCAGGAAGAAACAAACAATGCAAACAGATTGATCAATAGTAGTAAAATTAGATTTACACACACACAAACTTGCAGCAAATGAAAGTCCAGAGCTAAACAGATTTACAGGGAAATTCCACCAAAAATATAAAAAAGAGCTAATAATTATCTCCCAATACTACTATAAAAATTGAAGAGGATGTGACATTCCCAAATTCACTCTATGACACCAATATTACTCTAATAGCAATATCAAGAAACATACAAAAAAGAAGATTATAGGCAAATAGCTCTGATGAATATGGGTACAAATATCCACTAAAAATATTAGCAAATCATTTTTAACAATGTACTGAAAGGATAATACACTACAATCAAGTGGGATTTATTCCAGGGGTGCAAAGATATTTCAAAATTCACATCAATCAATGTGATATAACACATTAGCTAATGGAAGGATAAAAATTACATGTTCATCTCAATATATGCCTGAAAAGCATTTGACAAAATTGAATATCCATTCATGATAAAAAAACTTTCATTAAAGTAGGTGCAGGGGGAGATATATCAACATAATAAAGGTTATTTATGACAAACCTACATCTAACATCATACCCAAAGATGAAAAGGTGAAAGAAGTCTTTCCTCTAAAATCAGAATTAAAGCAAGGATATACATTCTCACCAATTCTAAATAATATAGTACTGGAAGTCCTAAACAACAGTCCAACAAGAAAAATAATAAAAACCATGAAAATTGGAAGGGAAAAGGTAAAACTGTTACTATTTGCATTTGACATGATATATCATGGCATCTGATCCCATCATTTCATGGGAAATAGATGGGGAAACAGTGAAAACTGTGTCAGACTTTATTTTTGGGGGGCTTCAAAATCACTGCAGATGGTGACTGCAGCCATGAAATTAAAAGATGCTTACTCCTTAGAAGGAAAGTTATGACCAACCTAGATAGCATATTCAAAAGCAGAGACATTACTTTGCCAACAAAAGTCCATCTAGTCAAAGCTGTGGTTTTTCCAGTAGTCATGTATGGATGCGAGAGTTGTACTGTGAAGAGGCTGAGCACCGAAGAATTGATGCTTTTGAACTGTGGTGTTGGAGAAGACTCTTGAGAGTCCCTTGGACTGCAAGGAGATCAAACCAGTCCATTCTAAGGAGATCAGTCCTGGGTGTTCTTTGGAAGGAATGATGCTAAAACTGAAACTCCAGTACTTTGGCCACCTCATGCAAAGTGTTGACTCATTGGATAAGACTCTGATGCTGGGAGGGATTGGGGGCAGGAGGAGAAGGGGTCAACAGAGGATGAGATGGCTGGATTGCATCACCAACTCGATGGACATGAGTTTGAGCAAACTCCGGGAGTTGGTGATGGACAGGGAGGCCTGGTGTGCTGCGATTCACGGGGTAGCAAAGAGTTGGACACGACTGAGCGACTGAACTGAACTGAACTGAACTGATCCAGAGATATCCCTAAAGTCTCCACCCCAAAACTATTACACCTAATAAACTAATTCAATGAAGTTGCAGAATACATGAATATGAAGAAATCTGTTCCTTTTCTTTAAACTAAAAATGAACTATCGCAAACAAAAAGTAAAAAAATCTGTTTAAAATTCAGTGAAAAAGAATAAAATACCTAGGAATAAACTTACTCAAGGCGGTGTAAAACCAAAAACAATACAACATTGATGAAGAAATCTGAAAATAATACAAAAAATGGAATGGTCAGTCAGTCAGTTCAGTCGCTCAGTCGTGTCCAACTCTTGGCAACTCCATGGAGGGCGCCATTCCAGGCCTCCCTGACCATTACCAACTCCCGGAGTTTACTCAAATTCATGTCCATGGAGTTGGTAATGTAATCCAACCATCTCATCCTCTGTTGTCCCCTTCTCCTCCTGCCTTCAATCTTTCCCAGGATCAGGGTCTTTTCAAGTGAGTCAGTTCTACCCATAAGGTGGCCAAAATATTGGAAGCTTCAGCATCAGTCTTCCTCATGAATATCCGGGACTGATTTCCTTTAGGATTGACTGGTTTGAGCCAATAGTGCAAGGGACTCTCAAGAGTCTTCTCCAACACCACAGTTCAAAAGCATCAATTCTTCAGAGCTCAGCATTCTTTATGGTCCAACTCACACATCTACACATGACTACTGAAAAAACAGAGCTTTGACTAGATGGACCTTTGTTGGCAAAGTAATGCCTCTGCTTTTTAATATGCTGTCTAGGTAGGTCATAACTTTTCATCCAAGGAGCAAGTGTCTTTTAATTTCATGCCTTCAGTCGCCATCTGCAGTGATTTTGGAGCCCCCAAAAATAAAGTCTGTCACTGTTTCTCCATCTATTTGTCATGAAGTGATGGCACCAGATGCCATGATATTAGTTTTCTGAATGTGAAGTTTTAAGCCAAAATTTTCACTCTCCTCTTTCATTTTCATCAAGAAGCTCTTTAGTTCTTCTTCACTTTCTGCCATAAGGGTGGTGTCATCTGCATATACAAAGGTATTGATATTTCTCCTGGCAATCTTGATTCTAGCTTGTGCATCATCATGCATTTTGCATGATGTACTCTGCATATATGTTAAATATGCAGGGTGACAACGTATGGCCTTGACATACTCCTTTCCCGATTTGGAACCAGTCTATTGTTCCATGTCCAGTTCTAACTGTTGCTTCTTGACCTGCACACAGATTTCTGAAAAGGCAGGTCAGGTGGTCTGGTATTCTCATCTCTTTCAGAATTTTCCATAGTTTGTTGTGATCCACACAGCCAAAGGCTTTGGCATATAGTCAATAAAGTTGAAGTAGATGTTTTTCTAGAACTCTCTTGCTTTTTCAATGATCCGATGGATGTTGGCCATTGAATTTCTGGTTCCCCTGCCTTTTCTAAATCCACCTTGAACATCTAGAAGTTCACGGTTCAGGTACTGCTGAAGCCTGGCTTGGAGAATTTTGAGCATTACTTTGCTAGCATGTTAGATGAGTACAATTGTGTGGTTTTCTGAGCATTCTTTGGCATTGCCTTTCTTAGGTATTGTAATGAAAACTGACCTTTTCTAGTCCTGTGGCCACTGCTGAGTTTTCCAAATTTGCTGGCCCAATCATTAAGTGCAATACTTTCACAGCATCATTTTTTAGGATTTGAAATAGCTCAACTTGAATTCTATCACCTCCACTAGCTTTGCTCGTAGTGATGCTTCCTAAGGCCCACTTGACTTCACATTCCAGAATGTCTAGCTCTAGGTGAGTGAGATTATCCAGGTCTTGAACTTTTTGTATAGGTCTTCTGTGTATTCTTGCCACCTCTTCTTAATATGTTCTGCTTCTGTTAGGTCCATACCATTTCTGTCCCTTATTGTGTCATGAAAATTTTCCTTGGTATCTCTAATTTTCTTGAGGATATCTCTAGTCTTTCCCATTCTATTGTTTTCCTCTATTTCTTTTATTTATCACCGAGGAAGGCTTTCTTATCTGTCCTTGCATTCTTTGGTACTCTGCATTCAAATGGGTATATCTTTTCTTTTCGCCTTTGCCTTTCGCTTTTCTTCTTTTCATAGCTATTTGTAAGGCCTCCTCAGACCACCATTTTGGCTTTTTTCAATTCTTTTTTGGGGGGATGGTCTTGATACCTGTCTCCTGTACAAAGTTATAAACCTTCTGTCCATAGTTCTTCAGGCACTCTGTCTATCAGATCTAGTCCCTTAAATCTATTTCTCACTTCCACTGTATAATCATAAGGGATTTGATTTAGGTCATACCTGAATGGTCTAGTGGCTTTCCCTAGTTTCGTCAATTTAAGTCTGAATTTGACAATAAGGAGTTCATGGTAAGAGCCAGAGTCAGCTCCCAGTCTTATTTTTGCTGATATATAGAGCTACTCCTTCTTTGGCTGCAAAGAATATAATCAATCTGATTTGGGTATTCACCATCTGGTGGTGTCCATGTGTAGAGTCTCTTGTGTTGTTGGAAGAGGGTGTTTGCTATGACCAGTGCATTCTCTTGGCAAATCTCTTTTAGCCTTTGCCCTGCTTCATTCTGTACTCCAAGGCCAAATTTGCATGTTACTCTAAGCATTTCTTGACTTCCTACTTTTGTATTCCAGTCCTACTTTTTTATTCCAGGTCCTATAATGAAAAGAACAACTTTCTTGGGTGTTAGTTCTACAAGGTCTGTAGGTCTTTCATAGAACCTACTTCAGCTTCAGCTGGTCAGGGCATAAACTTGGATTACTGTGATATTGAATGGTTTGCCTTGGAAATGAACAGAGATCATTCTTCCATTTTTGAGATTGCATCCAAGTACTGCATTTTGGACTCTTTTGTTGACTATGAGGGCTACTCCATATTTTCTAAGGGATTCTTGCCCACAGTAGTAGATATGATGGTCATGTGAGCTACATTCACCTATTCCAGTCAATTTTAGTTGGCTAATTACTAAAATGTTAATGTTCACTCTTGCCATCTCCTATCTGACCACTCCTAATTTGCCTTGGTTTATGGACCTAACATTCCAGGTTCCTATGCAATATTGCTCTTTACAGCATTGAACCTTGCTCCTATCACCAGTCCCATCCACAACTGGGTGTTGTTTTTGCTTTGGTTCCATCCCTTTATTCTTTCTGGAGTTATTTCTCCACTGATCTCTAGTAGCATATTGGGCACCTACTAACCTGGGGAGTTCATCTTTTAGTGTACTATCTTTTTGCTTTTTCATGCTGTTCTTGGGGTTCTCAAGGCAAGAATACTGAAGTGGTTTGCCATTCCCTTCTCCAGTGGAACCACGTTTTGTCAGAACTCTCCACCATGACTCATCCATCTTGGCTGGCCCTACATGGCATGGCTCATAGGTTCATTGAGTTAGACAAGGCTGTGGTCCATGTGATCAGATTGGTTCATTTTCTGTGATTGTGGTTTTCAGTCTGCCCTCTGATGGAAAAGGATAAGTGGCTTACTGAAGCTTCCTGATGGGAGAGACTGACTGAGGGGAAAACTGGGTCTTGTTCTGATGGGCAGGGCCATGTTTAGTAAATCTTTAATCCAATTTTCTCTTGAAGGGCGGGGCTGTGTCCCCTCCCTGTTATTTGACCTGAGGCTAAACTATGGCAGAGTTAATGAAGATAATGGCCACCTCCTTCAAAAGGTCCCATGCACACAGTGCTACACTCAGTGCCCCCAACCCTGCAGCAGGCCACCACCAACCTACACCTATGCCGGAGACTCCTGGACACTCATGGGCAAGTCTGGGTCAGTCTCTTGTGGGGTCACTGCTCTTTTCTCCTGGGTCCTGGTGCACACAAGTTTCTATTTATGCCCTCCAAGAGTCTGTTTCCCCAGTCCTGTGTAAGTTCTAGTGGCTCTATGGTGGGATTAATGGTGACCTCCTTCAAGAGGGCTTATGCCATACCCAGATCTACTGCACCCAGAACCCCTGCCCCTGTGGCAGTCCACTGCTGACCCATACCCCCTCAGGTGACACTCAAACACAGTTCTGCCTCAGTCTTTGTGGGGACCCTGGGTTCTGATGTGCACAAGATATGTTTGAGCCCTCTGAGCATCTCTGGCAGGTACAGGGTTTGATTCTAAATGTGATTTTGCCCCTCCTACCATCTTTTTGGGACTTCTCCTTTGCCCTTGGACAAATCGCTCAGTTGTGTCTGACTCTTTGCAACCCCACGGACTATACAGTCCATGGTCAGAATACTGGAGTGGGTAACCTTTGCCTTCTCAAGGGGATCTTCCTGACCCAGGATTGAACCCAGGTCTCCTGCATTGCAGATGGATTCTTTACCAGCTGAGCCACAAGGGAAGCAATGGAAAGGTAACTAAAGATTTAATCTACAGATTTAATGCTGCTGCTGCTGCTAAGTTGCTTCAGTCGTGTCTGACTCTGTGCAACCCCAGAGATGGCACCCACCAAGCTCCCCCATCCCTTGGATTCTTCAGAGAGGATTGCCATTTCCTTCTCCAATGCATAAAAGTGAAAAGTTAAAGTGAGGTCACTCAGTTGTGTCTGACTCTTAGTGACCTCATGGACTGCAACCTACCAGGCTCCTCCATCCATGGGATTTTCCAGGCAAGAGTACTGGAGTGGGGTGTCATTGCCTTCTCCAACAGATTTAATGTAATCTCTATCAAAATGCTGCTCCTATTGTTCAGTCACTAGGTCATGTCTGACTCTTTGCAACACCATGGCCAGGCCTCCCCATTCCCCCACTATCTCCATGAGATTGCCCAAGTTCATGTCCATTAAATCAGTGGTGCCATCCAACCATTCTCTGTCACCTTCTTCTCCTTCTGCCTTCAGTCTTTCAGAGCATCCAGATCTTTCCAATGAGCTGGTTGTTCACTTCAGGTGGCCAAAGTATTGGAGCCTCAGCTTCAGCATCTGTCCTTCCAATGAATATTCAGGGTTGATTTCCTTTAGGATTGACTGGTTTGATCTCCCAAGGGACTCTCAAGAGTCTTCTCCAACACCACAGTTCAAAAACATCAATTCATTTGCACTCTGCCTTCTTTATGGTTCCACTCTCACATCCATACTTGGCTACTAGAAAGACTATAACTTTGACTATATGGACCTTTGTTGAAAAAGTGATGACTTTGCTTTTTAATACACTCGCTAGGTTTGTCATACCTTTCCTTCCAAGAAGCAAGTGTCTTCTAATTTCATGGTTGCTGTCACCATCTGCAGTGATTTTAGAGCCCAAGAAGAGAAAATCTGTTCCAGGTTCCACTTTCTCCCCTTCTATTTGCCATGAAGTGATGGGACTGGATGCCATGATCTTAGTTTTTTTAATGTTAAATTTTAAGCCAGTTTTTTTTCACTCTCCTCTTTCACCAAGAACAAAAAATCCTAAAATTTACATGAAACCAAAAATATTGCAAATTGTCAAAGCAATCTTGAGAAAAAAGGATAAAGCTGGAGGTATCATGCTCCCAGAATTTAGACAATACTACAAAGCTAGGGTAATCAAAGCATCATGATATCGGCCTAGAGATCGACATACAGACTACTGGAACATAATAGAGTGTCCAGAAATAAACCCAAGTATGTATTATCAATTAATCTACAATATTCCTCCAAAAACTTAAATGGAGGAATGATAATTTCTTCAATAAACGATGATGGAAAAACTGGACAGCTGCTTGTAAAAGAATGAAGTTAGAATACTTTCTCATACCACTTATAAAAATAAAATGAATGTAGATCTAAATGTAAGATCTGAAGCTTAAAAACCCCTAGAAGATAATATAGGCAAAGCACTCACTGACATAAATTGTTGCAATTTTCTTTGATCTGTTACCTAAACCAAACAAAAAAAGAGCAATAATAAACAAATAGAACTTAATTAAACTTAGAGCTTTTGAACACCAAAGAAAATCATCAACAAAAAGACAATTTACTGAATGGGTGAAAGTATTTTCAAATGACCTGACCAATAAGGGGTTAATATCCAAAATATATAAACACCTCATTCAACTCTGTTTAAAAATGGGCAGAAAATCAGAAAAAAAAGCATTTTTCCAAAGAAGACATGTTGACAGCCAATAGGCAACAAAAGTACGCTCAACATCTCTAATCTTCAAATAAATACAAATAATAATAAAAAAAAGAGATATCACCTCACTTCTCTCAGAATGGCTATTATCAGAATCATCACAAGTAACAAATGTCAGTGAGGATGTGGGAAAAGGTAACACTTGGTACAGTATTGGTAGGAATGTAAGTTGGTGCTACCACTATAAAAACAGTATAGAGATTCCTCAAAATAAATAAATAAAAGCTAAAACAAGATTTACCCTTAGATCAAGCAATTCCACTCTTGTGTAGGTATTCAAAGACTAAAACTACTGACTCAAATAGGCATGCACCTCAGTGTTCATAGTAGCATTATTTATAGTGGCCAAGTTACAGAAGCAACCTGTGTCCATCAACAGATGAAAAGATTAAAAATGTGGTATAAACATACATACATATGTGTGTATACATCTACACATATATATGTACAACTGTATATATTATTCTATATTATTCAGTCATAAAAATTATAAAATTCTGCCATTTGCAACAATGCCAATGGAACCAGAGAATATTATACTTAGTAAAAAAAAAAAAAAAAAAAAAAAGATCAGAGAAAGAAAAACACTCTAAGCTATCACTTGCATTTAGAACTCAAGAGACAAAACAAACACGTGTACATGGCAAAACAGAAACAGATTGACAGACATAGAGTACCACTGGTTACCTGTGGGAGAGGAAGTGAGGGGCAAGATACAGGCTTAGAATTGACAGATACAAATCACTTGTGTAAACAGAAGCAACATGGATCAAATTATACAACACAGAGCGATAGAGCCATTATTTTGTAGTAACTTTAAACGAAGTATAATCTGTAAAAATAATGCTAATACAGGCAAAAGAAGCTATCAGCACCATTAAAGAGTTTGGTGAAATCAAATATAGTGTAACTGCCCTTGAGAAATCTAAACAGAGGTCGTGCATTCAGTAAATGATCTCATATTGAAAGTTTGAGATCACCCAGTCACTGTGAAGGAATTCTAAAAATTCTATCCTTGTAAATATTCCACATCTTCTAGCGTGCAGGAATAATTTTTAAGAGTCTTGTAACAAAATCTAGTTTAGCAAGACTTTGTAAGGACCATCCAGTGCAATATCATATGGATCATGCAGTTTGAACAATAATTTTTCAAGTGATATCCTCTGCAGTCAGCCTTTCACATAACAATGCATCTTTGGTCCAGCCTCATGCTCTACTGGCTTTCAAATGTCTTGCACTACTGGCTTTCTGAATTTAACTGATGTATCTCTAGCGTTAAGGAAATTCACAGAGGATGTGACTTTTTGCATAATATTGCTTCTTTAAACCAGCTCACACAAAACTTTACTCCCTAGGTTCTCGTCAAGAAAACATGTTTTACTGCCATTAGCACATTGATGTTAAAGCTCTACCAGACTAAAAACAAGAGTAATAACTACCTTTGTTTACAGTTTATTGTTTGTCCTTGTCTTTAGTGCTGACCTTCCTCATCTCACTATTTTCTACACATTTCGCATAAGTGAATTGAAGCTTAAAGAGGAGAAGTAATTTGCAAGAGATCATGAATCAGTAAGTTGTGAAGCTTGGATCACAGGAATGCAGTTATGACTTCAAAGTTTGTACTCATCAGACCACCCACCTCTTCAGACCTCCTGCCACTCTTATTTTTTGCTCATCTTTCTGACATCCAGAGAAAATAGTCTTAACATACTAAAGAAGGAAGAAACATATAATTTAATTTTAAAATAGTGATTCATTGTCTTATGAGAAGCAGATGGTTGTTCACTCCCCAAGTCATGTCTGACTCTTTGTGACCCCATGCACTCCAGGCTTACTTGTCCTTCATTATCTCCTGGAGTTTGCTCAGATCCATGTCCATTGAGTCCATGATGCCATCCAACCATCTCATCTTCTATTGCCCCTTTCTCTTCCTGCCCTCAATGTATGAGATTTGGAAGGCAGAAGTGAAACAATTTCCATGTTTAAGGATTAGTATAGGCGCTGTTTTGGAGAAGGAAGTGGCAACCCACTCCAGTCTTCTTGCCTAGAGAATCCTGTGGACAGAGGAGCCTGGTGGGCTGCTGTCCATAGGGTTGCACAGAGTCGGACATGACTGAAGCAACTTAGCAGTAGCAGCAGCATAGGTGCTGTTTCTAAACACATTTTTCAGTGCTGCTTTCCACAAGATTCTTTATTTAACTTTTTCCTGAATTGACCTTTCCATCATCCTGAGATTAAATACTAAGGATCAAGACTTTGCCTACTTGGACTAACTTTGGAAGACCAAAACTATGTCACTGAGCAAGTGGGCTGGTTGCATGTCACACAACAGAATGACCAAATACTGAGGCAATGGTCTATAGAGATAAAAAGGCTTTATTTCAGGATCATCAATCAAGAAGACAGGAGACAAAGCTCAGATGGCTCTCCAATTGGCTGTTAAGTGGTATATTTATCATGGAAGCAGGAATTAACATAGGGAGGGGGCTCAGAAATGATTGTTAGAAAGCAATTTGGAAGTTTTAAGAGTTCTCTGATCAGGTGCAACTGCTCTTCATGCCATTTCATGGGTTACATGTGAAAATCTGGGAGTGTTTTGTATGTAACATGCAGTGGATTTTCTGCCAATGAGATGAAAAGTTCACCATCAGTCATCCCGGGCCCTTGTGCTTACCGCATCTGCATGATACTTAGTCAAAGGGGCTATGAGTAAGTTGTGTCCACATCTGTGGTTTCCCTGGTACTCTGCAAAACTAGAGTGGCGTTCTTGGTATATCATTTTGTTTCTACCTTATAAGCCTTGTAACTTACAGGGTACAGTTTCAACTATTGTAATAAGATTGTTTTTACTCCACCCCCAAGTCAGTTTTTTCCCCTGGGAAGGAGAGGATATCCCCATGGATACAGAGTCGATAGTGTTGCTACTTATGGAGGCTGCCATTAAAGTTGGCTCATCCTGTTCGCCTAGGGCACCAGCTGGTCTTGCAGCTTTGGCAGTTCCTGCTGCATTTCCTCTTCTTTTCCTCCTTTCTCCCTTCTTCTATCCATCCTAGGCCAGGTACATGTACAATTCTGTTCACAAAAGGCAATAACATACTCTACATATCCCCCATAACATCAAGGTTGCAGGAGGTAAGAGAGAGGCATATAGATTCTAGTTCATCCTTTTGGATTTCATTCTTGCAAATTCCAGTTTGTCATCATTTTCCTCGTCTGCATGTCCATCTTTCTTTTTCCTACTGCTGACTCTGTTGACTTCAGGCCCAACACAAGAGGAGGAGCAAGACCCTGAATGGAATGGCTTAACGACCTCCCACAAGTGGATAAGGACAAATACTTGTAATACATGGCTTATTACATATTACTCACAGTTGTTTTCTTTTTGTCTGGATAGAATGCTACTTAAAAACAGGTGATGGTTTTATAATTTATCAACTTAAATACATTAGAATGGATATAAATAACATTCTCAGTTCTCCTTCTTTTCATTACCTCTCCTAAATTCTTGTAAAATTAAGTCACCAAAATAAATAACTAAAAAAAAGGCGGGGGGGGGCGGGGGAATCCCTGTATACATACAGCCTCATTTTGCTCTTCATGTAATTATTTCCAATTTTTTCCAGTATTTAATACATGGTTCCAATGTCATTAGTACGTTCAAAATGATTTAGAGAAGAAACATTTTTTGATACACATGTTCTTTCTAATTACAACACCATTTGTCATCAGTGTTTGTAAAATTACTCTTTCGTCTCTCAGTTTATCTTTCACATGAAAGTATTTTAAATTAAATGGATCTCAATTTGCGTTAGTTCTCACTGAATAATAATATAAACTATTTTCTGATTTGTTGTCCTTCCTCCCACTCCTGGGATACAAGGGTTGGATAAAAATTATTTATCTCAGTGTTTAACTGTTTCTTCAAATCATTCATGATCTTCAAGATGACCCAATTGTTATAGTAAAATAACAAAATATAATAAGAAATAAAAAATAAAAGACATTTCCTGGGAAGCTTTTTAAAGTAAGATATATAAGATCAAATGAGTTGGACAAAGAAAAGAAAATGCTTTCTCATTTCTATGAGGAATCCATCTAATATGGAGAAAACTTGTGTAAATCTCTCTGAATGATAACTCCTAGTCTCATTCTCAGGGTGAGAATCTCTATTCCAATGGTATCTACTGAATGAAAAATGTATAATATAAGATGGGATACGATTTTCATATGGTTTGTGTTTTCATACAGTTTGAATGTGTAATCAAAAATTAAAATAAATGAATTTATTTAAATACTAATCATCAAAATAAATACATCTGTGTTTATTGCAAATGCTAGAAATACTCAAACTTTTAAGAAGCTATTATAAATTCTACTCTTTGGCACACTGTTTAAAATTGCTCAGAAACATTGAAGATACCCTTCAAAATATTATATGTGCGTATGTATACATATATACACGTACATATATATATATACAGATATATAAATGTGTATTATAGAAACAAAAAATGTCAATATGATTTCATTTTATCTTAGTCAAAGTTTGAAAAATCAACTAAGATATTCTATTATTTTTCTGAGTAAAGGAAATTTAAAATATATCATGTCCAAACAATTGTATTCTTAGGAAAGTTGTCTAACTATTGAGGCTTTCAATAGTTTGGCTAAGTCAAAAATCTCTCCTTGTAAAAGTCATATTGCACCTGAAAATACGTGGGTTATTTTCAGGTATCTTTTGATATTGATCTCTAACATAATTCCACAGTAATAAGGAGAACAGATTCTATATGATTTCAGTACCTTTAAACCACAAAACTTTTGCACCTTGTTTTATGTCCCTGGATACGTTCCAGAGACTCCTACTTACAGTCTATGGGAACTTGAATAGAATTTGCATCCTACTGTTGTGTGAAAACTGTATAAATCTTAATTATGCTGAATTGATTCATAGTGCTTTTCAGGTCTACTATATCCTTCTCCTTCTCTGTATATTCATTCTATTAATTTTTGAGAGTTTGATATTGAAATTCCAACTAAAAATCTTAATTTATCTACTTAAAAATTAATTATGATATAAAAGTTATCATTAACACTAATTTCTGCTCTTTCCTAATTATGACATCTTTCTTTCAATATACTGTCTTTAGAGCACATACCTTTAGACCCAGTTTTCAAACATATGAAAAATGTGCCTTGAAACAGTGTTAATATTTGAGCTACTTGTCCTTTGATTATATAATATTTCAGCAATTATGAAATAAAACTATTAAGATACTTCAGTGGAAATTTTAGCTAGCATACTAGCATACAGGCTCTTTTTCTTCAAGGAAAAAAAAATAGAGCATTTGTTGTTATTGCTTCTTTACTCATTAAAAGAGAGATTCCAATTATCATAGTCCTAGAGGGAAATCTATTTGTGAAAAAAAAAAGCAAAAATAATCTCTTTGCAAAACCATTTTGGTTTATGCTATAAGCAACTAAAGAAGTTCGCTTTTCAAACTGACTTCAATTTGTTTAAAATACACATAACAATTACATTATTTTTCCTATAACTCTATTCTAAAACTACATTCTACTATGAGTCTGATTTTCGTACATTTACTCCTTAATTATCCTAAAAGTACTTATCCTATTCTTTCCCAAAACTCAATTTGAGTAAATCAAACAATTTCAAATACCTTTTTCCCAGAGTTTCTCATAGACAGAAATTAAATCAGATAGCTCACTAAGAATTGAAAATGTGGTCAATGCTATATATTCGTTAGCACAGTCACAAAGATAATACAAAACAACACTTAGCTTCAGGGAGTTTTAAAACACGTACTTCCTGGCAATAGCTTCACAGAGAGTACCTACCTACTACGAGCAAATGTAATGACCAGCCCAGTGTTTCTGCACATGACCAAGAGAGGTATATTGTAACAAAGAGAGCAAAAGCAAATGCAGGGCGCCAGTGGTCTGGACAAGGAGACCCAAGATTAGATACAGTGTGGGTCAAGGAACCTACACCACAATGTGGTTCCTTGTGGATGACAATGTGACCACACACTTAACAATCATAGAAATGTAAATACAAACAGTAGAGTTTTTATTGATTTTTATTTCACTCAGTTTAAAAGATTATTAATAATACATGTACATTTCTTCAAATAAAACATCTGGCACATAGTTCTAAATGTACATTTAGTTAATCTAAATGTAAAATCAACCAATGACTTAACTCTTATCACTGCTCCTAACGTTTTATTCATTTTATAATTCCTGGGACCTCAACTGGAAGACTTGAAAGCTGAGGTCTGGGTTATTTTAAGATTTGTTCAATCATATGTTTGACAGATGATGGTGGCTGTTGGCCTGAGTCCTCAGTTCCTCTCTGCAAACTTTCTTTATGGTCCAGCTTGGGTTTCTTCACAGCATAGTAGCTTAATTCCCAGGGCAAGTTTCCCAAAGGAGAATCATATGTATCTTTTATTCTCTTTTATTGCCTAGTTTTACAAATCATGTATCATGATCCCTGCTGTACCTTATTGATCAGACCAATGATAACCCTCCAAACAGATGCAAGGCAAAAAAAAAAAAAAGACCTTAATTCTCAGTGAGATGAAGGGCAGATCACCTTTTAAAGATAGGTTGAGTGGCAGATGGTATTACATTTTTTTTAATATACTCTGACACAACAGTTAAGAGGCATCATATAAAGTCTAAAGCTGGAACTTATCCTTCTTTCAATGAGTCTCTTCAAACTCATTCTCACATCTTTTTCCTCTGTTCACTGTAATTCTTCAAACAGTAAAATGATTAATTTACATATCTTTAACTACGACATTACTTGGTTGACTTCTTTTTGCTTAAAGAAGTATAATTGTAACCCACATAAAGAAAGATAAATTCTAATTTCAGAATATACTATGCAATATTTATGAACATATCATGTGATGTGCTGTATGACTGACTATTGTGGAGCTATGGTCAAATCAAGTACTTTTAACAACATTTAAGTTTTGAGATTTTAGTTATTTAAAGTGAAATACTTTAGAACACCAATTTGTTAGGATCAACACCATTTATGAGACAAAGAACAAAATGCAAGCAGCCTTGGTTTTGAGGGATAGATTTGAATTTTTGCCAAATTAAGAAGTTATGGTTTTCTGATCTGCCCTGGGACAATCTGCAGGGCATTTTGTCCTGGAAATGGGGCATTTATTCCCTTTTCTTTGTAGAAGTATTCACCTTCTTGATATTTATGCTTATACAGCCCCTTCTTTTGGACATAAGCTTCATGGAGATGTTTTGGATTGCATATATTTATCACCCAAAAGATAGGTAGATAGTAGCATGTTCTGCAGCACTGCCAATGACAAATTTCTGGTGAGTTCTAGAAAAGGAACTCTGGGATCAGAGATCCAGTCACACGTAGCAACCTGCTCAGCTGTTTCAGAGATACTGCCTACCTGCCTCCTAGGCAAGCAGTGAGGGAAATCAGGGGGTCTTAGAGGTTATGACAGTTGACAGTATCGTTGAATATGTGGGAGTGGACTGGACTGCAAAAAAAGAGTGCAGACAGAAAAGACAAAGACTTAAGGGCAGACACTTAGGCAATTCATACATTTAGAGAGGTGGGAAAAAAGAAGGTGCATTCATAATTGTAGACAATCTCATGGGCTAAGATAACACTTAGCTTGCAATAAAACTATTTGACTCTGAAGTAATGACAATCTATGTCAAAAGCATAAACTATGGCCTAAGCTTAAAAACAAATACAAAATATAAATTTTGTCATTAATTCTCACTTTCATACTTATGCCAGGGAAGAACAAAAATGAATGAGTAAAATATATTCATCTTTATTCCTGATTTGCTTATGATAATGAAGATAATTTGACAACCTTATTACTTTTTTAAAAAAGCTTATAAGCCAATAAACTGATGGAATATATTCATGGCTAAATTCTCATGTTATCTAAAGTAAAAAATAAATACCTGTCAAATAAACTATAGATAATTTCATTTTAAAAGAAAACTTAAGAAAAAGGGTCACCAATACAGTATACTGACGCATATATATGGAATTTAGAAAGATGGTAACGATAACCATGTATGCAAGACAGCAAAAGAGACACAGATGTATAGAACAGTCTTTTGGACTCTGTGGGAGAGGGTGAGGGTGGGAAGATTTGGGAGAATGGCATTGAAACATGTATAATATATATGAAACAAATCACCAGTCTAGGTTCGATGCAGGATACAGGATGCTTGGGGCTGGTACACTGGGATGACCCAGAGGGATGGTACAGGGAGGGAGGTGGAAGGGCAGTTCAGGATGGGGAACACGTGTACACTCATGGCAGATTCATGATGATGTATGGCAAAACCAATACAATATTGTAAAGTAATTAGCCTCCAATCAAAATAAATAAATTTAAATTTTAAAAAAGGAAAAAGGGTTTTTATAAATTTAAATTGTAATCTTTCTACACCAAATTCCCTATGTTGAAAAGAAGCCAACATTCAGAAAAAAAAATCAAAACTCTCTTTATATATCCAGTTTTTTTTCTGCTGTTTAGAGAGCCTCACTTAAACCATAACAAAAAGGGAACTCTGAACATTACTCGCCAAAAATGTTTAAAAAATAAAAAAAGCATAAAAGAACCACCAGTCCAACGTCAACTTTCTAACGTGATGGCAGGCTAGTTAAATCACCAAAAGACAGTAACAGTAGGAGAAGAATCCTTGGTGTTCAGGTTTCCTTCTGAAAGTAAAAATAAGGTTTGATGGACTCTTCACAGCTGTGCATTTTATCACCAATCCTTGCAGCATGGGCAAGGAAAACTTTAAAACGGAACAATATAGATTAACATCCCTCATGCAAGTTTCTTGAATGTGTCACCATCAGGAAAAAAGCATACTGGTGTGTCAATATTCAAATAGAAAACATTTTATTACTATATAAAAAAATTGTCAGATGGATATAGATAGATACTGTGATGTTATACCTAAGTCATAACATTGTTTTGTGGAATTAAAAAGTATGCTTTTAAGTTAGGACTCTGAATGCTGAATTCATTCTACTTACTCAGTCTAAAGGGTTGTATCACAAGGATATTTTTGGACTTTCCAAATTTATATACTCTGAATGTAGGAATTGTAAAGTCTAGAATCTACTCTTTGTGATTTTATAGAGAAGGGTGTTTTGTCACTGTCAGTAATATTAATAAGTATGCATGCACGCATCCTTAATCGCTCAGTCATGTTCGATTCTTTGCAAGCCCATGGACTGTAGCCCACCAGCCTCCTCAGTCCATGGAATTTTCCAGGCAAGAATACCGGAGTGAGTTGTCATTTCCTTCTCCATGGGATCTCCCCAACCTAGGGACCAAATCTGCATCTCCTTCATTGGCAGATGTATTCTTTACCACTGAAACACCTGGGAATTATTAATAAGCACATTGGTTTATTCAATAATAAATCCTCTAGGCCAAAAGCTATTAAGGTAAAACATAAAGTCTAAAAGACTTTTCTAAGTGTGAGGTCTTATTAATTTGCAGGGTTCTGAACAGTGATAACCCTGATGAGGTAGATAGAGCTTGTACATAGAAAGTCATTAATGCCATGTGTCAGGCCTGTCTGGGTAAATGTAAATGTTTTTAAAAAAAAATGAGCAAAGGATGAACATGATCTAAATAAACTGTGCCTGGTTAAATGAACAAGCAGAAATTCAAGGCAGAAGTCATGCATGAATATATCCTCAAAGGTAAATATGCTATTGTGAAGCCAGCTACTTCAAGAAAGCTGGCAGTGATCACACAGAAAAGGACTGTAATAATGTGATAATCTGCCTTTTCACTGGTTTTTCTATCTACCTTGTCCTTGCTATCATCTTCCCCAGCCTTTTATAGTTGTCATCACATCTTTCTTCCTTATGATTTTCCAATACATCTTTGTGTGCCTTTATTATGTTGCAGTTTCTCCTACACTATAATTTAATGAGGTACAAGGCAAAAGAAATGGAAAGGAAACCATTCAGCTTTTGAACATTATTTAGCATGCCCTAAATTGGTGGGTATTGGGAAATTAACAATAAAACTAGAGAAAAATAGAAATTTTCAATGGTTTATCTACCGAGCTAAATTATATTGTTTGAAGTATTTCTGGACTAGGAAAGGGTAACATGCTTAGAATCCACACAAAACTGAAGGAGCAATGTTTGGGGAGTTATACGGCAGTCGTCAATGCGAAAATGGCCAAGCACCCATAAGCTCTGTGCCTATTTGTTCTGCTATTTTAGAGGATGATTTAGTCTCTGCCTGAACCTGAGTTGCTCTGTTGTAGTTGTTCATGATTTTAAAAGGCACCCACGTTTACTTTCTTAGTATGCGCACAGTGCAAACAAACATTTAGGTATTTACTCTGCACAGCTCAAATCCATGGCTCTTCTACTGTCAATACCCAAATCCATTAGGCAAATGCCTGGAAAAGAATAGAAAGTAAGCAGCTAGAATCATCAACAAACAAGTACAAACTCCATGGAAAGATGCTTATTTTGACCTTCCAGTTTACCACATAATATCAGGCTGGTGAACAGTGCAATGTACAAACTAATATTCTCTGAGGATGAGCAAGGATTCCTCTGATTAATCTTTTGGAGCCTTATTAGCTGCCGTTACTGGGTTCTATAAACAATATCTCTTGTGCCAGTGCCTTTTCACATGCCCAACACATTATCCAAGATTAGGCGGAATAATTGACATTTCTATTTAACCTCTGCCTGTCTATCCTTTGGTTTCTGAATATTCTCTACTGCCAAGCTCCTGAGGTTTCTCATGCCCCTGGCCTCAGAATGTTTTCATTGCTTCATCCTTGTTCGCCAGTTCCAAGCTTCCATGACTTATAAGGTATTTTCTTAGGACTTGTAAAATAATGTGAACATACAGATGAAAGGTGGTTGAGCAGCTAATAAGTTCTAATATATGTGGTCTAGCATATATGATTATACACGCATTGTCTCATTTATACATTACTCAGATCTTTTCAGAGAGATATTATCCTCATTTCATAGATAAGGAATCAAGGAATTCATGAGATTAAGGTACAAGGAAGATACAGTAGCAAAGCCGACTGACACATGAAACTCAAAACCCCTGGAGAGTACGTCTCTAAGATTTCTGCTTCTTCTGCTCTACCAACCTGAGAAACAAATGAGTACCTTGTAATGTGTCCTTCCTGATTAAATTGGTACACTTTATATCAAATTGAGGATTTCATGGTGGCTCAGACTGTAAAGAATTTGCCAGCAATGCAAGAGATGCAAGTTCACTTCCTGGGTTGGGAAGATCTCCTGGAGAAGTATATGGCTGCTGACTCCAGTATTCTTGCCTGGGGAATTCCATGGACTATAGGTTGGTGGGCTATTGTCCACGGGTCACAAAGAATCGGACACAACTGAGTGACTAACTTTCTCTGACAGATTAGAAAGGAAAAAATAAAAAAAGGAAGAGAGCAGAGGTGGCATCTGACTCCAGGAAAGCCAGTCCTCACTGATGATAGTGTTTCTGTTTTGCATTCCTTTCCTCTTCTCTAGGTGTATGAAGCCTGGGCAAAGCCTTTCATTTCCTTTCTGTCCCCCCAGCCACACCGGTGGCCAGCTTTCCTCCTTGTTTTCTGTCACTGGGTTCTGTTGTGTTTTCTAGAGCCAGTATGGCTTTTAATGTATTGAACTATGATCTCCCCAAATTTGTATGTTGAAGCCCAACCTGAAGCACCTCAGAGTGTGACTGTATTTGGAGACAGGTCTTTTAAAGGGGCAATTAATTTAAGATGAGGCCTGGTATCACTGTAAGAGGAAGACTGGTATACTTATAAGAGCAGGCAATTAGGACACAGCAGAATGTATGCAGAGAGGAACCAGCATGTGAGGACACAGCAAGAAAGCAGCTATCTGCAAGGCTAGAAGAGAGGCGTCAGGAGAAACCAGCACTGCTGACACCTGGACTTTGGACCTCAGGCCTCTAAAATTATGACAAATAAATTTTTGTTTTTTAAGCCACCTAGCCTGTGGTATTTTGTTACGGCAGTCCTAGAAGGTGCATACACTGGTTTTAAACACAGGGCTTACCCAGGTTGAAAGTAGAAGGGAAAAGAAGTAGGAAGTTCCCCTGTGGATGTGTTGTTAGATTCTTCTCTCAAGAGCTCTGAATGAGGTTAGAGACATCTGTGTGTGACTGAGAGGTGATGGCTAATAATTTATAAAGACATCATCCCTAGCATTTTTCTACAGGCTCCTAGAAAATCATCCTAACCTTGAGGAAAGTTACGAATGATTTATTTTCAGATACTTTCCCCAGAAGAAGTGTGAGAAAAAAATTTGAAAGAAGAAAGTGCTCCCCAAATTAATTTTATTCTGTCTATGGCATCTGGTTGTATCTTCATAAGAAATGCTGAAAGTAAGTAGAATGAAGGAAAAATTTATTATGATTTCCAAGTCAGATGAAACTATGATCAAGGAACTCAGGATAACAGAAAAGTAAAGACACAGTTTTAAAGATTCCCAAATGATAACTGAGGCATGATAAAAGGAGAGTGTCCCTGTAGTTCTCCCAAAGCAGGTATTGTTGCAAGGACTTCGGTGTAGGCAGTCTGTTTGGGAAGTGATTCAGAAAAATACACAGAATGGAGGGCATGGTAGGTAAAAAACAAACAAACAAAAAAAGCCAATAAGGTATACATCAGCTGGAACTCCACTTCACAGGGCAACAGTCCTAAGTGGAACTGGGGAGACTGGAGCGTTTATCTTGAGTCCTATCCTCTAGGCGTTGAGGACTGCCCCCAGGTATGTTACAAATTCCTACAATGCTGCACAAATTCTTTATCAGAGAAGAGTAACAGACATGCCCTTGAGATGGGAAGCTGTCAGTTCGTGGTGAACTATCCACAATTACAAGCAAACCCAGGTGGATCAAAAGACTGGGGGCCACAGCATCAAAGGCATTTGATAAATTGGCTGTACTCCAATTTTACAAATTAGCTAAAATATGGACAATCACAGAGGTTTTTATTATTACTAAAGTGTTTCGCAAAATGATTATGGTCTATTTAAAAGAATCTACAATTGAATATCTCCATGTTATATGGAAACAACAAGGTCAGTAGAGTAAGATATGTAAGGTTGAATAAAGTTGCTTGAGCAACAAGAGATCCATAAAAATGTTCACATCTAACGATATTCATCAGGTCTGGTCATCTTAGGTCATTATTTACAATGCTTTAATTTACATGGCCTGGTACAAACTACATGGGAAAAGGGAAAAAATTAGCTACATGAAACAAGAGTGGCAATGTACATAAGTGTGAATTGCAACTCATTATTTTATTGGCCAGGTCTACTGCCTGGGTTCTTAGTTTGGGCTTTGTGGGAGGCCAGGGAAAGCATGTATTTTTAATGAGATAAAGATACATACAGGAAAGTCAAAAAATTGTAATCACATGCTACAATACGTCTCTGCAAGATGAATACCTACTTACGAAACCCTCACCCATAACAGGAAGTTTAACAGGATCAGCACCACAGAAACTCCCTCACCTTTCTTTTCAGTCATTTCTAAAGAAAGGGTAATGACCATTTCGACTTTCAGCATCACAGATTAGTTTTATCTATTTTTGAGCATGATGTAAGTGGAACTACAAGTATATACTTTTCAGTTCCTTGTTTTGTTCACTCAGGAAATTTTCTGTGAGATTTATCCATATTATTGCATGTGAGTGTAGTTCATTTATCCTCATTATAACTCGGAATTCCATTGTGAAAGTATGTAATTTACCAACTCTTCTGAACAAATGTGAAATGTTATCACATAGAACTGCACTGTTTCATGGGAAATTTGAATTTTACATTTTAGAACAAAATTAGTCTACTATTGTTTTTAGAGCTACATGCAATTAAAAGAAATGTCCATTTCTTGCTAAATTGAAACTATCATGATTTTTCTTTATGATTAATATTCCCAGATTTTTTGTTTACTTTCACATGCATGAAATTATACATTTTGTTTGTTAAATTTACCAAGTCATTCCCTCAATATATAAATAACTTTGAAAGTGAAAGTGAAGTGAAGTCGCTCAGTCATGTCCGACTCTTAGCAACCCCATGGACTGTAGCCCACCAGACTCCTCCATCCATGGGATTTTTCCAGGAGAGAGTACTGGAGTGGGGTACCATTGCCTTCTCCGAAAATCTCACAATATACCCCAAATATTAAGTGGCTTGTATTCTTTAAAAATGGAGGTCAATCCATAGATGCAGACATGTGAATTCTTAAAGAAAAATAATTATTACAGGGCAATGTGTACAATATGACCCTCTTTACATAAAAATAAGATGTGAGAATCACTTTCATTTCTTCTTAGAAGAGTGATACCTTTGTTTCCCTACTCTCCCTTCCTCGAAAACAAAAATGAAAGCAAAAACCACACAATTCAGAGATAAGTCGTAAAAAATAAAAGTCATGTGTTATTTATAAATCAATCATACAGTAAAATAATTATTTTAAAAGGTCACAAATACAACAGTTGCATAAAGTCAGCTTGGAGTCAAGTACCTCTTTAAATACATTGCAAATCATCTCTATTTTAGTGTTCTTTTCCAAACAGATGTGGTTCAAACTCAAGAGACGGCTTTATCATTTCATATTTGACAAAAAGTCAACAAAACTGTCAATAAATAGTCCAACAATACTTTTTTAAACTACTAAGTGGTAAACACTATTCTTAGTTGTGAAAAAATCTACTATTCAGACAACCTGAAGATTTCACTAAATTCAGTAAAGACACAAAATTAGCTTTCCACATTTAAAATGCTCACCGTATTTTCCTTGAAGTGATAATGATACATACAAAAGCTCAAAGCATTAATAAATGATTGGAAGTCCCAATAAGTCAATGAACAGACTTTGTTCTGAGCTGGATGGGAAATAACTTTGAGTGCCTACTATAGGCAAGTGATTTTGTTATGTGTTGGAGCCATAATAGGGCTCAGCAGTAAAGAATCCATCTGCAATGGAGGAACTGCAGGAGATGTGGGTTCAATCCCTGGGTTGGGAAGATCCCCTGGAGGAGGGCATGGCAACCTACTCCAGTATTCTTGCCTGGAGAATTCCATGGACAGAGGAGCCTGGTGGGCTACAGTCTGTGGGGTTGTAAAGAGCTGGACATGACTAAAGCAACTGAGCACACAGTCACGATAAACAAAAGAAAATCTAGTACTAGTCTTTCCCAAAATAAGTTTATCTAAAAGGGCACATACAAAAACAGCAATTATGACCCCATAATTGACAGCAATTATGACCCCATAATTGACAGCAATTATGACCCATAATCTGATAGCAATTATGACCCATAATATGATAGCAATTATGACCCCATAATATGATAGCAATTATGACCCCATAATATGATAACAATTATGACCCCATAATATGACACCCATTATGACCTAATGTGTTAATCTAAAAATAATAAGACCTAGCACTCTCAGTGATAGGGGCTTGAGTTCGATTTCAATTCAGGGAACTAGATCCCACATGCCCCAACTAAGAGTTTGCATGCTGCAACAAAGATTTAAGATCCTGAGTATCTCAATTAAGACCCAGTGGAGCCAAATAAATAAATAAATACTAAAAAAAAAAACAAAAACAAAAAAACTTGAAACTGATGTCCAGTTTGCTCTGGAAAAACAAAGAAAGTGCTAATCCACATTTGTCAGAAGGCAGAGTTCAGGAAAAGGAGTACGTCAAGGCTGTATATTGTCAACCTGCTTATTTAACTTACATGCAGAGTATATCATGTGAAATGCTGGGCTGGATGAAGTACAAGCTGGAATCAAGTTTTCTGGGAGAAATATCAACAACCTCAGATACGCAGATAACACCACTCTTATGACAGAAAGCGAAGAAGAACTAAAGAGCCACTTGATGAAAGTGAAAGAGGAGAGTGAAAAAGCTGGCTTAAAACTCAACATCAGAAACCTAAGATCATGGCATCCAGTCCCATCACTTCATAGCAAATAGATGAGAAAACAATGGAAACAGTAACAGACTTTATTTTCTTGGGCTCCCAAATTACTGCAGATGGTGACTGCAGCCATGAAATTAAAAGTTGCATGTTCCTTGGAACAAAAGCTATGACCAACCTAGACAGCATATTAAAAAGCAGAGACATTACTTTGTCAACAAAGTTCCATCTAGTCAAAGGTATAGTTTTCCCAGTAGTCGCGTATGGATGTGAGAGTTGGACTATAAAGAATGCTGAGCACCGAAGAACTGATGCTTTCAAACTGTGGTGTTGGAGAAGATTCTTGAGAGTCCCTTGGACTATAAGGAGATCCAACCAGTCCATCCTAAAGGAAATCAGTCCTAAATATTCATTGAAAGGACTGATGCTGAAGCTGAAACTCCCATACTCTGGCCACCTAATGGGAAGAATCTGACTCATTGGAAAAGACCCTGATGCTGGGAAAGATTGAAGACAGGAGGAGAAGGGGATGACAGAGGATGAGATGTTTAGATGGCATCACCGACTCAATGCACACGAGTTTGAGCAAACTCTGGGAGCTCGTGATGGACAGGGAAGGCTGGCATGCTGCAGTCCATGGAATCGCAAAGAGTTGGACACGACTGAGTGACTGAACTGAACTCAGGGTTCAGGGAAAGCTTCCTAGAGGAAGAGAAAAGCTTAGAGTCACTTAAACTTTAAGCTGGGATATGTTCAGAAAAGAGCAACATCAAGTGTTCAGGTCCTGAAGTGAGAGAGTGAAATATTGAAGAAAATGAGAGCCCTTCAGTTTGTTTGGGACTTAGGGTCATTTATTTTTCTCATTCATAAAAGAAATAGATTAAGTGAGCAATAAGCACTCCTCTAATGTTAATATTTGTAGAAATGCTACAAATGCTAATGGGGTGATGTGAAATACACAGAGGTCCAGTCAGTTTGTTTAATGATTTATGGAACAAAAATAAATTTCCACGAAGTTTATTGGATGAAGTTGTCTTATCTCAGTTTTGATGATCATACACTTAAGGATTATGTAAGGTCCTCAAACATTTTTTATATACATGAACGAAATTGTTCATTTCAGTAGAACAACAAAATCTAATTATTTGTCTTGCCTTCAAGTGATCATGGGGAAGATGTGGAGAGCAAGAGAGATAGGAATAAAAATAAAGAGACCCTCACCGGAGTGGTGGATGACTAGCAGAGGTTTTCGTTAAAGCGACCACTTCATGACAGAAACAAAAGCATGCTTCATTTCATAAATATTAACACTTAAAGAGACCAATCATGAGCCAAATAGAGAACACTGTTAAAAGAAACACTGCTAATGCTTTGGACAATTTTGTGAATCACTTCTGTTAAGGGCTGGATCAGAATAATAACTCCCTTTCCACTCACTTTGACACTACACTCATACACATTTGGGAGCATTTATGAATTGTCCTTGAGACTCACTGAACAGAATGTGTTATAAGCCTCCCTATCAAATTCAACAAATTCATAAACAACTTATGATAGAAACAGATAAATTTCATAGCTTCTGTGCCTACATTAAATTACCTTTATTTATACACTGTTAGATTTGTTTGAGCAGATTCTCAATTTATCCAAAAGGCAAAAAGCATATTAGTATCCTACTAGACTTTTCTTCTGTATATAAGAAAGATATCATACTCCCTAATCCCTATTTCATGCATATCTGGTTTCTATCATGAAAATATGTAGGCATATTAACTTTGTCACACTATTAATCTACTTCTAAAATAAATATATATTTGTTTTTGATATACATAAATATAATTTGTTTCATTTCTGATCATAAAGTAAACAGTATCAATGTACATTTTTAAAATTTTTATTTTTTAGTGGAAAATTGCTTTACAATTTGGTATTGGTTTCTGCCATGCAACAATATGAATTGGTCATAATTATATATATATATGTATATCCCTTCCCTCCTGAGCCTACCTCCCCTCCCCCAACCCACTTCTCTAGATCATCACAGAGCACCAGGCTGGGTTCCCTGTGTTATTTAGTAACTTCCCACTATCTATCTGTTTTGGGCTTCCCTCATAGCTCAGTTGGTAAAGAATCTTCCTGCAATGCAGGAGACCCAGGTTCAATTCCTGGTTTGGGAAGATCCCCTGGAGAAGGAAATGGCAACCCACTCCAGTATTTTGCCTGGAGAATCCCATGGATAGAGGAACCTGGTGGTCTACACTCCATGGGGCCACAAGAGTCAGACATGACATAGCAACTAAACCATCATCTATCTATTTTACACATGATAGTGTATATACATCAATGCTACTTTCTCAATTCGTCCCACCCTCACCTTCTCCCACTGTGACTGCAAGTCCATTCTCTACTAGGCTCATCAGCACTATTTTTCTAGATTCCATGTATGTGTGTGTGTGTGTGAATATATGATACTTGTTTTTCTCTTTCTAACTTACTTCACTCTGTATAAGAGGTTCTAGGTTCATAGCTCAATATAAATGACTAAAATTGGTTCCTTTTTATGGTTGAGTAATATTGCATTGTAGAAATGTACCATGACTTCTTTATCCATTCATCTGTCAATAGACATCTAGTTTTCTTCCATGTCTTGGCTATTGTAAGTATTGTTGTAATGAACATTGGGGTACACTGTCTTTTAGAATTGTGGTTTTCTCAGGGTATATGGCTCAGTAGTGAGACCACTGGGTCATATGGTAGATTTTATTCCTAGATTTTTAAGGAATCTCCATGCTTTTTTCCATAATGGCTATATCAGTTTATATTCTCACCAACAGTGCTGAAGGGCTCCCTTTCCCCCATATCCTCTCTGGTATTTATTTTTTGTAGATTTTTTGATGATGGCCATCCTGACTGGTGTGAGGTGATACCTCATTATAGTTTTGATTTGAATTTCTCCAATAATGAGTGATATTTTTAGAGTTTTCTTTTCATGAGTTTTTTGGCCATCTGTATGTCTTTGGAGAAACTGTACATTCTTAAAATGTGTCAGACAGACACAATTTTTCAAATTGTCTATAATTACAACGTGCTAAAATTACTAAAATCAATTTTTGATGTGTTTTCTCTTAATAATTAATTTATTAATTGATTTGAAGAACTGGGATCTATATCTGTTCCGCAGCATGCAGTGTAAACTGATTACAGTGGCTTAAAAGGGAAGATGTCTTTCTTAACTTTTCCAAATTTTTTGTTATTAATCTATTTTGCTTTGGCATAACAGCCAGTACAAATATAGGCAGTCCAGAGTTGCCACAGTGCCTCCAGAGACTATGATGTATTGTGCTAATTCCCTTCAGTCATGTCCAGCTCTTTGCAACACCATGGACTGTAGCTACACCAGGCTCCTTCGTCCATAGGATTCTCCAGGCAAGAGTACTGGAGTAGGTTGCCTTTTCCTTCTCCAGGGGATCCTCCCAACCCAGGAATTGAACCTGCCTCTCTTACATCTCCCGCATTGTCAGGTGGGTTCATTACCACTAGCGCCACCTAGGAAGCCCATTCTATATACAATTTTCTCAAATTCAAAAATTTTATAAACATTATTGCAATGGCTACATGTCTGTATAATCACTCATTTATTCAATCCATTAATTTTGAACATAATTTTTTCTTTTAATATTAATTTACTATATTTGTGGCCCATGATGTTTTATGCAAAGGATTATGTCAATTAACAAGTTGGTATTTTAGACTTTTAGGTTTGATTTTAGATTTTGTTCTTTTTCTAGTAATATAAGAAAATATGCTATCTTAATTTTTTAAAAAATCATTTTTCCAGTAAATTTTCTATCTATATATTTCTTTGTCTACCCTTATCCTTAGCTTTTATATTATTTTAAATCATGTTCCTAATGAATACCCTTTAAAATTGAGTTGGGATGCGCAAACTTCAAAAAGATTGGTGTTTTGTTTTACCACAGTTAAATACAGAACCCATGTATTAAAAATGTATACTATGATTGAAAATCTTGTATTAGCTAGAACCTCAGTAGAATCACTAATATGAGATAAAGGAAATACGAAAATAAGAGTGAATCTGTCCTTTTATTATAAAAGGAAAATGAAAAATCTTTCAATTGAAATTTCAACTGTTTTTAATAAATGATAATTTAAAAAATTTAGCCCTCTTTTTATTACTGATTGAGAGATTAAATATGAAATCAAGAAATTAAAAGCAACAAAATTCCTTGCCCTATATTAATGCTTGGCCGGGTATACTTTCCTGTCCCTGTGTTAAAAAATGCTGGGACCAAGTACTAATAAAATAACTTAGCTTCCTGATCCATAAAATATCAACTACTACAAGCTAAGACTATATTAACTAAAGAGTTTACTTAATGGCTTGCTCATCAGTTCTCTCTTGTAAAACCTCACCTTTCAGTATCCAGCAATCCAAAGCTGCTGCTGCTGCTGCTGCTTCTAAGTCACTTCAGTTGTATCCAACTCTGTGAGACCCCATAGACGGCAGCCCACCAGGCTCCCCCATACCTGGGATTCTCCAGGCAAGAACACTGGAATGGGTTGCCATTTCCCTCTCCAATGCATGAAAGTGAAAAGTGAAAGTGAAGTCGCTCAGTCATGTCCAACTCTTCGAGACCTCATGGACTGCAGCCTACCAGGCTCCTCTGCCCATGGGATTTTCCAGGCAAGAGTACTGGAGTGGGTTGCCATTGCCTTCTCCAATCCAAAGCTACTATATCCTAAACTTTGATCAATCCCTGCAAATTCTGAATCTTCCAAGACCTGACTTAACTTACCCAGCTCAGGCCTTCAGACTCTGTAAATATCTTCCTCTTATATCCTACTTTGAGATACTAAGTCTCTGTCAAGATGCTGTTCTTGCTCACTGCTACAAATCTAGTAATACTAAATTTAACTATCCCCGATTCACAGATTTTTATGATGACTCCTGGAGTGACAATACTAATCAGTACATAATTTTATGGTCTGGGATCAAAAATATCAAAAACATCTAATGTCATATGATTAAACACAGACTTACCTTAAATCTAGATCACTTCACTTGGTAACTACCTGGTGATGATTAGCAATAAAAATCTTAGGGTGACCACTAGGAAAATTAGTAAAGGCAGCGTTGTGTTTGTTTTCCAAAAACTAACAAAAACTGACTTTTTAGCATATTTTGATCATTCAGAATACAATCTTGATCAGTAACAATAATGAACTCCCCCATTCAATGTTAAAAAAATGGCAAAAACAAGCCAAAAACCAAAATTGGTGAAAATCTTACAGCACAATGTATTTTTTAAATTAATAGAAAACTGCAAATAGTTTAGATTTAAGAGATGATGTTTATACTGTTGGGATACTATAAACTGGAGTGAAAATTTTGACAGGCCATTTGGGGCTTTAGTAGCATTTCAAGTCAACTTTCTCTGAACTGGTAAAGCAAGCTACCCTGACATAAGGAAAGAGAATGCATAGCTTCCTCCCAGTGGGTATCTTGTGTTTAATAACCATCACTATCAGAAATGTCTGCTTTCCACCAAATTAATATGCTGCTTGGTACCTTCTGACAAGCTGATTTTCTCTCATTCTAACATCAGAAGGCAGTGGTATCAATCTCTGAAGATCTCTTTGCGGTAGTACACATGGGACAGTTTTGGCAGGGTAATGTTTCATTCTGGATCAAAATGGTGAAAGGATAGATAGAAAGGAAAGAACAGGGGAAAAAATTAGATAGAAGAGCCCTGAATGCACTATCAGAAGGTGAGATAAAGGAAATTCTGGGAAAGTTGCCCACATTCACAGACATTCTATCATCCCCCCACCACCCTCCCCCATTTTCTCTTATTTAAAGACATTGGAACAGAAATCAAAATTGCCTTTGAGAAAGGTTAATTCATTTTGACTCAATTACAAAGCTTCTATATAACTTGAATTCCATTAATAAGATAGTCTTTAACCTTCCAACCTTCCCCTTAGACTAAAGAATTCAAATTCCTTTCTTTGTTGTTTTGCTCTATCTCCCAGGCTTATCAATATTCTCTATCTGCATCCAACTCTTCGGCAAAAAATCAGAGAGTCTTCTAAAGGCCTAACTAGATTAGAGGTATGTACTCCTTTTTCTATATTGCTGTCCCCTTTTGTTTGGCTCTTGCAGAATGTATCTACAAATATGTTTCCAGGGGTAGCATCATAGCATGTGGCTGTGGAGATTTTCTCCTGACGCCAGCAGTCCAAGTTCACACAGCATGTATCCGGAGCAGATGGAGTTGACGTGATAGAATAGGAGCAGGTTGCCTTTCTAAGAGAACTCTGTCTAGCATTTCTTGGAAACACTCAAAAGTGCATCCTTAGAGAAGGCTCTAGGTTAATAGGCCACGTGCTACTGAGCTATCTGATCAAAAGAAGCTCTTGAAAACATGCTCTTCTGTTTCTACTGTAAAGGTTACCATAATTCATTAAAAAAATAGTAAAAAAAAAAAATTACCCACCCCTTTTTTTTGCAGATAATTTAAACTCTTTGGAAATCAATACAACACAGAAAAACAGGTGATAAGAACACTGTGTTAACATAATAACTCCTTAAAATCACAGATCTAATATTGTTCCTGAGAACTCTGGCAAGAGGAAAAAAGTATCAAGAAATTTAAATAATATCTTTTTTGCTAGCAGACTGCAGCAAAAATTGACTGCTGTAAGGTGAGTGAAAACATGTATCTTTAATTAAATATTAATAAAACATCTGAATATAGTCCAAAACATGAGGAATACCTAAATAAAATGCCTGAATGCATGGTTGCCTTGCTAAAGGCTCTCTTCAACTCAAATGATACGTTAAAACCAAAAGTATATCAAAGTTGGAGGTAATACTTCTGTTAAAAATTTACATACAAAGGAAGACTGAAAGTGAAAGTTGCTTAGTCGTGTCCAACTCTTTCCGACCCCATGAACTGTAGCCTGCCAGACTCCTCTGTCCATGGAATTCTCCAGGCAAAAACACTGGAGTGGGTAGCCTATCCCTCCTCCAGGGGAT
Source organism: Bos indicus (assembly GCF_029378745.1). NCBI lineage: Eukaryota > Metazoa > Chordata > Mammalia > Artiodactyla > Bovidae > Bos > Bos indicus. The sequence continues at coordinate 30,658,537 of NC_091760.1, read as the reverse complement.
CTTCCCAATCCAGGAATCAAACTGAGGTCTCCTGCATTACAGGTGGATTCTTTACCAGTTGAGCTACCAGGGAAGCCTAGATCCTGCCATAATCAATAATACTGGAATTAGATATAAGTGCTTCAGTTGTGGGAAACCCTATCTGATCAGCTAGACCTTAACAAACTCTGAGCTATTTACCCACATAGACTAAGACAAAACTCCATGGGCTAAAACTTCCTTCATAAGATCCCTCATCTAAATTCTTACATTCAGAAGGGATTGGGCAATTCACAAACTATAAATACAACTAGAGGCATATACAGTGAAAAATATTCAATCTTACTACAACCAAAGAAATAGAAATTAATAAAATAAGGAGAAGCTGTTTCCACCTATTGCCTTGGAAAATTTATATGACAGTACCCAATGCTGATTTGGGAAAGAAAATTGATAATATCCGTCAAGAGTTTTAAATATGTTCATATTCTTTAACTTTAATAATCATAGTAAAAGTATATGACTCAACATCTTTATTGCCTGAGATTTATCTCCATATTAAGAAGCTGTGCATTTCCAAGGAATTGATTTGATTTCATTTTATAATACTGGTAATTGAATAACTAAATCTCTATGCTAACCAACACTCCCTATCCCCTACTTGACTATTAAAATCTCAAAATCTAATTTGTTGTACATTTCTAAAGAATGTGTAGAACTTGACAGTATGCATTTCATGCTTCTTGCTCCAATTTTCTCTATTTTTTCTATGCTTGTTTTCCTCATCTTACTGATTTTCTCAGGTGCTCTTTTCATTATGTTATTTTATACTTTTTGTAATCTATTTTATGTAAACACTATTGAGAATAAAACAGGATCTAAATAATTGTTCATCAAATAAGGTGCTATGTGGAAAATAATTTTAATAGTACCCAAAGTATAATTAAATACATAAGAAATATCTGAAAACTTGAGTTAAAAGATAAGAGATTATCTCATTCCACTTGCATATGGAATATAAATTAAAAAAGAAAAAGAAAAAACTAAACTCAGAAAACAGTTTAGTGGCTGGCAGAGTTGGGACAGTGGCAAAAATTGGTGAAGGTTGTCAAAAGGTACAAATTTCCAGTTACAAGATAAATCCTGGAGATGCATTGTAGAGCACGGTATATAATAAGATATTATTAACTGTTTCAGTCAATATTATTAATATTTTTTGTGTATTTGAAAGTTGCTAAGAGTAGATATTAAAACTTCCCTTTACAAGAAAGTAAGTTTGTAGTAACTATATATGGTGATAGATGCAATTAGACTTATAATATATACATATATCTGAAAAGGCAATGGCAACCCACTTCAGTACTCTTGCCTGGAAAATCCCATGGAGCCTGGTAGGCTGCAGTCCCTGGGGTCGATGCAAGTCGGACACGACTGAGTGGCTTCACTTTCACTTTTCACTTTCATGCATTGGAGAAGGAAATGGCAACTCCCTCCAGTGTTCCTGCCTGGAGAATCCCAGGGACGGGGGGAGCCTGGTGGGCTGCCGTCTATGGGGTCGCACAGAGTCGGACACGACTAAAGCAACTTAGCAGCAGCATATACATATATCAAATTGTTATATTGTATACCTGAAACTAACCTAATGTTATCTGTCAGTTTCATATTAAAAATAAAGTTTTAAAAACTTATAAAGAAAACCATTAATAGAATGTAATATAATCTGTAAAAACTAAGATAAACATAGCAATAAAGTGGAACATTTACAATAAAAAATTTAAACTGATATAAATCATAATATAAATTTAAGTGAAAACATAGGTGGTAAGTATGTTTACATACACAAACTTGTGTACATAAGAAGTACACAAGTTTGTGCATTTGAGAGGGAAAAAGAAAAGAGAGAATATATGTCCACATGTACCTACAAGAAGAAATACTTGAAAATGTCAACATTCTTATTAAAAGAGATTTGCTTGCTGTTTTATTATATTTTCAAATACTGTTTCCACACTACTGCCATAACATAAAATTCTTCTCTTTTTAACAGAATTAAATGTTGTCAAATTTTGTTAAATGTTGAATATTTTTACCTTACTTTTATAATGAAGTGATTTTAATAACTTTTACCTGGCCAAGTCCACGGTCCTTAGGCAGACAAATTCTACAATTCACATTTTATTAATGAGGCATTTGAGACCCGGATCATCAAAGCGACTTCCTGAGGCCAGAAATGTTGCTCAAGCTAGGCAGAAATTAGAGCTCCAGAACCCTGGCAGATTTCTGTTCTTATGGTAGGCTTTTTCTACTGCAATTAGGCTCCCTGTCTCTTATTAGGCCTGTCTTCTAAGCCTGCTCCCAGATAACCTTTGAATCAGACTTACACATGATGTAGGCATATTTGTAATGCTTATTTTCACAAAGTTTAAATTAATTTGAAGCTTAGTTGAACCACACTATCAAGTATATGTTGGAGGAGTCCCCTACATTTCATTCGGAATTTCATCTTCTGTTAGGAGGAGAACTATAATCACTCCACGGAGATGAGAGTGGGCACAGACCAAGGAGGTGGGCAACCATTAAACTGGGAGGTGTGAGTGGGCAGAAGCGGTATGTTTGAGAATCTCTGAAGCACCTAACAGAGACAGGAGGCCAGCAAAAGGGAGAAGGGAAGTGGTGAGGTCTGGCGTCAGGCTGACAGCAGAAATGTGAGGGGAATCTGTTCAAGTCAGTGCGCAGGCTGAAGGCAGCTGGACGATGACAGGGAAGCCACAAGGGTCACTGCTCACACAGCACTTGTGCGTGACTGAGAGAGCTGTGGGGCCCGGAAGAGAGAAAGCAGCTGTGCTGTGAGGTGGATCCAAGTGCTGAGGCAGGAAGCAGGTGGTCACAGGAGGAGGAAAAGAGGAGGCCAGTGCTGTGGAGCATCTGCCCCCTCAGGTTGGCTCCTGTGGAAAGGCTATATGAAGATTAACATGTAGGGGAAAGAGCATTTATTTTGACTAATCATCCTCAAAAACAATTTTGACACCTACAATGCAGAAAGGAAGGGTTACTGTGGACAACAAAGCAAGAAATGTAGAGATCTCCAGGGCTAAGTTGTCTCAGAAAGAACGATGGCTGCAAATGCACGTCCATGAAAGATGAGGTGGTCAGTGAGGAATCCTTCCCTTACTTCTGACTTTTCAGTTGACTGATATGTGCCTCCAAGCAAGCTGCTAAATCTCTCTGAACCTATCTTCCTATTGTTAAAAAAAAAAAAGAAAAAGAAAAAATGGATATCTGGCTATTAAACATATTCCATTTTCCAGAGAGTAAAAGTTCCCAAACAGAAAAGCTACATATGCAAAATACTCACTTTCAAGAGACAATGTATTTGTGTTGTTGTTACAAATACAATTAAAATGAAATCCTCTTAATATGTATATTTTTTTATCTCTAAGAGCACATTCTGAATTATTAAATGGAACCGGCCATGTTGTTTTTTGTTTTTACTTTAAACAATTTCTATTATATTTAGTAATAGAGAAAATCAGACTTGTAAAACTCCCTTCATGTTGGCTATTTTAATGGAGATAAGTAAAAAGCACATTTAAAATTATCCCTTTCCACATACCCAAGGAAGATAAAATTTTAGAACGTGCTCAGTCTATAGAGACTAACACATTGTGTTTTGCTGATGAGAAGGCCCCAGTCTCATTCCAACATGGATACACTTTTGACAAAAAAAAAAAAATTTAATATAAAACAAAAGCCAGAGCCATTGTTATATTTACTAAGAAAAAAGTGAAATAAACTTAACATGAACTATGTCATTCTTGCAGTTTTGTGCATTTTTAGGGAAATATTTAAAATAAAGAAACTGTTACTTTCAATGAAGTAGTACCACACACACACAGGATTACTGTTAAGCCCGTTCCTATATTAACTTCTTCTAAAGTGTTTGCCAAACTTAACTAATATTAAATACAGATTTCCAAATTCCTACACCATAAATTCTGAATCGGTGCATCTCAGGTCGGGCAAAGTAATCTGTATTTTTAACAAGTACCCTAGGGAACAAGGAAGTTTAAGAAGCATTGCTGTAAAAGACCACTTGGTACTGCAGTAGGTAAATAACTCAATTCACCTAGATTCTGTCTAAGAACGGACCATCCGTGACAGTACTAATAAATTGTGCATGAAATTGATTTCACCTATATTGGAGACATAATTTGTCCTGCAGGACGTCCTGTATACTTTTGACTCACACTTGCATTTCAGTTGTTGTTCGTTTGTTCTCTGATCTTGTGTATAACCTCATTTACAGAGAGGATTTTAATTTTTCTCAATTACAGAGTTTGCTTTTCTCATTCCCTGCTGTTTACTGATTTTTTTTCAATGAAGAGATCGCCAGTCCTGGCATCCAATTTCTTCTAACTGATTTCAGTCCAAAGTAAAAGCTTAAACCCAAACAAAGCTCACTGCAAAGAACACGGTGAGAGCAGAATGGAAGTTGCACTTTTGATAATTCTATCTTTTGTTTTCTGCTTTGTAAATACCTTTTCACTTAATGTAAATTAGAATGGATGTTTGAGTGAATTTTAGACACAAATTGTGTGGTCACACTCTTATTATCATTGCCACCATGCTCATTGGTGCTGTATTATAATAGGATTAGACTAAAACAAGAAATAGCCATTTGAGTTTGTTTCCTTGTTTTACAACCTTTTCACATTCCAGCTTCTTCACTTAAAAGGATTAACAGAACAGAGTGCACTGTACCAGAATACTAAATGTCCTCACATTCTATGTCCTTGAGCAAATTTGAACTGGGGGAGAAGGAAAAAAAAATATTTGATAAAAGAAATACAATGAAGTAACAGGCATATGCACAAAGCTAAATTCTGCCACTATCTCAGCTATGTATTCTGAATACATAAAACACTTAAAGAAACCACACAAACTCCTTTGATCATTAGGTTTCTATTCTATAAGTTGCTGCTGTAGATCTACATGCTACCTAATTTACAGCCAGTGAAGATGTAAAACAATGAGAGAATGGAATCATTATCTGGTTGTCATATAGGTGCTCATCCAAGTTATGCATTACGTTTGAAACTATTTTTCTTACAGAGATAAAGGTAGAACAATCATATCATTTGTTATCACTAAGAGTATTGTGAATGTTAAATCAGTTGATATTTGTCCCAATAACCAAGTTTTAAGGTTTGTGAAAGAAAGGTTCATTTATTTTCAATAATAATAAAATAAAGCATCTTTTAACCAAAACCATAGTTTTTATTTCTTGAATATCTATAAAGTAAAAAAGCATGAAGAAGTAGTCAATAAAATAGTCCATTACAGTTATAAAAATAAAGCTGAAACAGTATCATTCTAAATTCTCACAACACAAGAGAAAAAAAGAGTCTTTGCTAAAAGAAGTATGCAAACCACAAACATAGGAGAAAAATATGAACTTTAAATTTCTTCTTCATTACAATTTCTTCCCTTTAACTCCCTAAGCAAACATAAATATTTAAAACCCAAAATAAATTCTATTTAAAAATATATTTTCTAAATAAAATATGTGTAAATATTAAGTGATCTCAAGAGTAGTTTTAGAAGCCACAGTAATACTTTTATTTTATTTTCTTCGTGACTCTGATAAGGCCAAAGGATGAATAGATTTTTTTGACATTCAATACCAGCAAAATTTGTTTATGAAACTTGACAGGCTGATTTTAAAATATATATGAAAGAGTAAAGTGTCAAGAATAGCCAAGAAATTTTTGCAGGAAAAAAAAGAGTTGGAACTTTCTCCACCAGATATCATGACTTATTATAAACCTATAATAAATATGGCAGTGTAATTTTGTGCTGGGAATTTACAAACAGTTTAAATAAAATAAAGAATGTAAAGAGACAGATTCATATATGGAAACTTGATATATGAGAATGGTGGCATGCAAGATCAGTTGAAAATGAAAAAAAATATTCAGTTAGTGGAACTGAAAAAAAAATGATCATCTATATGTAAAATATTGTAGAAAATTAGATCCATATCTCATACTTTACATATAAGCAAATCTATATAGATAAATAACATAAACATTAAAAGCTAAGCTTTAATTTTTAGTATAAGATACAGATTAATATCTTCCTGACCTTAGGACAAAGAAGGTTTTCTCACATAAGACAGGAAAAAAGGGTTATATAGGATATTACTGATAAAACTGACTATTTAATTTCAGTTTACTCAAAAGGTACCTTAAAATAGGAGAAAATACTAAGTAAAAATGGGTAGGATATATTTGCAATAACATAACTGACAAAGGAATAAGGTCAAGGATATATTGAAAGGAAAGGAACCTTTCTAAAAATCAATTTAAAAAAGACAGACAATGCAATAAAACAATAGGCAAAACATATGAATATGAAACACAGATGACCTTTAAGGATATGAAGACATGCTCAATCTCTTTCTGGTTAAGGAAAAGCAAATTGAGGCCACAATGAGATATCATTTCTTATTCATTTGGTTGACAAAAATTAAAAATTTTGATAATACTACATGCTGGTGTGGTTAGCTTCAACCCTGGAAACAGGGTCTTCACAGAAATAAATAATGTAAAACAAAGTCATTACAGTAAGCACTAACCCAATATGGCTGATATCCTTCCTTATGAGAAGAGGAAATTTGAAAACAGACATATGCAGAGGAAAGATCATGTGAAGATACTGAGAAAAGACAACCATCTCTGAGTCAAAGACAAACACTTGAGAAGAAAGCAAGCCAGCCAACGCTTTGACTCTGGACTTCCAGCCTTCAAGACTGTGAGGATATAAATTTTTGTTGGTTAAGCCACTCAGTCTGTGGTACTTTGTTACAGCAGCCCAAGCAAAATAATACACCACACAAAACTTGATCTTAGGTAGAAAGCAAGGTGGTCTGGGAGAGTTGAGTCCAGGTCATAGAAAACCATTACAACTAAGTTTCTATACAAAATACAGAAGGGCAATTGGTGGATGTACAACTACTGTCAATATCGTTTCAAATCCAGCTCAGACATACAAATCAGATACATCTATCCTCATTAGGAACACAGGGCTGACGTTGAGAGGAATTGGCCATTTTCATTCGTGAATTCCTTAAACTTTCTTATAAATGCAGATCAATTTTCAGGATTCATAATGCCACACCACCATAGGAACTAGACGCTTATATTTCTTGCTTATTTTGTTTTGTCTGTTCCCATCTTGCATCCACTTTATTTCTTAAACTGTCCCTCAACTTCAAGATCTGCTGTTACTTAGCCAAATATATGGGCATGTGACATAAACTAGGCCATGAGATGCTTCTTACCAGGAAATAAATCTTTTCCAGTGACAAAAGGTACAAACTTCATGACTCTCATTGGCCCCATTGATTTTGTGTCCTTTTCTTTAATTAAAAAGATCATTATATTCTGCAACTATGTTAGCATAATGATAAATATTATACGAGCTAGATTATATTAATTTTTTCTTCTTATTTAAAATAAAAAAAAAAATTGTGAGCATTTAATAGCTTTGTGCTTGGTAGGTAAGTTAGCCTTACCCAGAAGTCTAGAGAAGGAAGGAATTCACTCGTTATGCTAAAGTGGTCTAAGAAGAATCCTTGCCTTGACTTTTACCAGAGCTCCTACTTTTTAGCCTTATAGAGTATTTTAAATTGCCTTTTCAAGTCAGAATGATATGGTCTTAGTCTCCTATCTTGTCTTTTAAAAGTGGAATTAAGCCTTTACAGTCTATGCATCCTAAAACAAGTTTGCTAGTACAGAATGCTCCTGCTGTATGACACCAATCAGTATTTTAAGCACCAGAGTTGTTTCTGAATTTAGAGGAGACAGTATCATTCTCAAACCACACACCATGTAAGTGAACCCTCAGTTTGATTTAAAAAATACATTATCTTTGTCAAGTGTTCTCTTAGGTATCAGTAAAAACATCAATTCAATTCAGTTCAGTCACTCAGTCATGTTCAACTCTTTGCAACCCCAGGGACTGCACAATGCCAGACTTCCCTCTCCATCACCAACTCCTGGAGCTTACTCAAACTCATGTCCATTGAGTTGGTGGTAGCATCCAACCATCTCATCCTCTGTCATCCCCTTTTTCTCCTGCCTTCAATCTTTCCCAGCATCAGGGTTTTTTCCAATGAGTTAGTTCATCACATCAGGTGGCCAAAGTACTGGAGTTTCAGCTTCAGCATCCGTCCTTCCAATGAATATTCAGGACTCATTTCCTTTAGGGTGGACTGGTTGGATCTCCTTGCAGTCCAAGGGACTCTCAAGAGTCTTTAACACCACAGTTCAAAAGCATCAATTCTTTACCACTCAGCTTTCTCTATGATCCAACTCTCACATTCATATATGACTACTGCAAAATCATAGCTTTGACTAGAGGGACTGTTGTTGGCAAAGTAATGTCTCTGCTTTTTAATATGCTGACTACATTGATCATAGCTTTTCTCCCAAGGAGCAAGTGTCTTTTAATTTCATGGCTGCAGTCACCATCTGCAGTGATTTGGGAACCCAAGAAAATAAAGTTCTTCACTGTTCCCATTGTTTCCCCATCTATTTGCCATGAAGTGATGGAGCTGGATGCCATGATCTTAGTTTTCTGAATGTTAAGGTTTAAGCTGGCTTTTTCACTATTCTCTTTCACTTTCATTAAAAGGTTCTTAATTTCTCTTTGCTTTCTGCCATAAGGGTGGTGTCATCTGCATATCCGAGGTTATTGTTATTTCTCCTGGCAATCTTGATTCTAGCTTGTGCTTCATCCAGCCTGGCATTTTGCATGATGTACTCTGCATAGAAGTTAAATAAGCAGGGTGACAATATACGGCCTTGATGTATTCCTTTCCCAATTTGGATCCAGTCTGTTGCTCCATGTCCAGTTCTAACTGCTGCTTCTTGACCTGCATACATATTTCTCAGGAGGCAGGTCAGCTGGTCTGGTATGCCCATCTCTTTAAGAATTTTCCATAGTTTGCTGTGATCCACACAAAGACTTTGGTGTAGTTGATAAAGCAGAAGTAGATGTTTTTCTGAGACTCTTTTGCTTTTTCAAGGATCTAGCATGCTGGCAATTTGATCTCTGGTTCCTCTGTCTTTTCTAAATCCATCTTGAACATCTGGAAGTTTTGGTTCATGTACTATTGAAGTCTCACTTGGAGAATTTTGAACATTATTTTGCTAGTGTGTGTGATGGGTGCAGTTGTGTGGTAGTCTGAACATTCTTTGGCATTGCCTTTCTTTGAGATTGGAAAGAAAACTGACCTTTTCCAGTCCTGTTTGTGGCCACTGTTGAGTTTTCCAAATGTGCTGGCATATTGAGTGCAGCACTTTCACAGCATCATCTTTTAGGATTTGAAATAGCCCGACTGGAATTCCATCACCTCCATTAGCTTTGTTCATAGTGATGCTTCCTAAGGCCCATGGTCAAAGAGAAAGAAAATCTTCAAATACTTATTTTCTGAAAAATCTACACTGAAAAATCATAAATTGTTAAGACAATTTAGCACCCAAATACCCCCAAGTCATGAGAAATACAAATAGAATGAAAAATGAACAGCACCACAATTTTTTTTTCATATGAGCAAGGTGACCTAACACTAAACACTAATACATTGGCTTCATTTCAGAAGCAAGTATACTTCTACAGTACCTGGTGGTCTAACAATAATACAAATATAAGCCAAAGGGCTGAGATTAAGATGAAGAAGAATGAGGAACCTGGATGGAAATTTTCAGTGGAGACCCAGGGCCATATAATTGCTAAAATATAAATTTTACTTTATAATTTCAGGCTAACCGTGACCCTGAAATTAAATAAATACATGCTTAAAATTTATACTTTAGACCCTTCACTTTCCTTATCTTTGTCCCAGTCCTCATAAGCCAACGTATTAGCATACTCACAGAGGCAAAGGCAAAATATGCTTGTAATACTTGATTTGGTATTTTCAAAGCCTTTCAAAAATTTGCTTTAAAATCAATTTCCTATTCTCTAGAATCTGGACATGAAGAAAAAATAATGACTAGTCATGCTCTTGCAAATCTCTTTGAATACAGTAAGATAAAGAGGTATTTACTATACAGTCTGATTTATCCTTTTTCCTCAAGTTGTCATGCTCCCAACCCTTGCATCTCTCATATCTTTTTAATTAGTCATTTTATTATCTGCCAGGTGGCTCAGATGGTAAAGTGTCTGCCTGCAATGCAGGAGACCCGGGTTCAATCCCTGGATTGGGAAGATCACCTGGCAAAGGAAATGGCAACCCACTCCAGTACTCTTGCCTGGAAAATTCCATGGATGGAAGAGCCTGGTAGGCTACAGTCTATGGGGTAGCAAAGAGTCAGATAGGACTGAGAGACTTCACTTCCACTTTTATTCGCTGTGGTCTTCTCAGAAGTTACATTGGCTTAGCTATGTAATGAATATTGCTGAATTGTAGATGAAGAAAATCACTAATAAAATCACTATAAAATGTCTGCATTAATTTATAACCTTTGTTGTGAGTATGTAGTTCAGCCCACAAAATCAAGTGTTAAAAAATAGCATTTTCTTCATTTTTCTATTGTGGAAATTAGTTTCTGACTCTGTGCCTCTGTGTGCCTGATAGAAAAAATTTAATCTAACTCATGTCTCAATACCTCCCTTCACCAACCCCAGGATTGCTCACTAATTCTAGGATCTGAAACAGTGCCAAAGCTTTCAGGTAGGGTTGGAGGCACTGATACAAGGTCAACAATCAGAGTTCACAGAGTTTATCCAGGCTTAACCTTAAAAACAATACCAATTTCAATATAAACACAACACAATCTAATAATATCTCTTAAGAGGTATTGTTACAGGGTCAACACTAGTGAGAAACTCTTTGATAAAAAAGATATATTATCAAAGAGAATTCATTGTTAACCAATATACAAAGTGAAAAAAAAAAAAAAGAGATAACTGAGAAATTATCACTAAAGAAGAGAGGTCAACAGCTAATTGAAGCATTAAGCAAAAGCCAATCATGGAAAAGGATTGCGATTTCCCCAATATTGCTAAAACAAAATTTCTGTTTCTGCTTCACCAGGGCACAGCTAATTAATTTTCATGCCAGAAGGAGAACTTAGGTGAATAAGCATTTTTAACTCATATTTTAGTTCCACTAATCAGGGTGTACTTCAGAGTTGGCCTCTAAGAAAAGTTCAAAATGGTGGGAGAAACAAGAGAGGAAAATTTCTCCATTAATGTAAGAAACAGCCTGAGGGTTTAATTCAGTTTCTCCCTTTTCAAAGGCAAGGGCACTTAGGAAAGGATTAAAGAGAAAGCAAGTAAAGCAGGATCCATCTCTTGCTACCAGTCTTGTAATCTCATTTGACATTGCCTCTTTCCAGTGAAAGTCCCACCTGATTTCTAAATATAAGGAACTTTGTCTGTTGATTTCCAAACAGGTATCCTAAATTCGCTTTTGTTATTGCATTGACTCTAACATTTTGAATGGATAACAGAGAATACTCTTGATTGTTCATAGTTCTTTTGAAGAAGAACTACTTTAGAAATCATTTCCTAATCTGCAGGGGAAAAAAAGAGAAGAAAGCATTAGGCATACTTGAGCTGATTTAAACATAATCTAAGTCAAAGACATGAGTTTCCTCTGAGACAAACTACTTTTAAGAGAACATCTTGATCTCTGCTCACTTCCTATCATAAATAATTAAATCAAAGATTCAGTAAAATGGCAGCTTCCATTTAGTTTGTATTAATCACTACTACAGAGTAGTGAAAAAGTGACATGTGTTTTTAAAACCATGATGTGATTTTGCTTCATAAAAATGTATAACTACCATGGTTTGGTTATAACAGCCTTCATATAAGTGTATGAAAGCAGAGAAACACCAAACTTCAGAAGTAACATTTCATATTAGGCTATAAACAAAAATTTTTTTAAATCATTACAATATCAGAAACTCAAAAACACTATTTTTTCATTATAAGCAGTAATTTAAATGAAATTTTATACATGTATAGACACATACACATGCATACACACACACATGAATATTAACATAACAGGTGGAATTTTTTATGTTATCACAAATAATGCATTTTGTAGTCACTGTTATTCTGCAGTTATCTCCTGAAAATAATTTTAAAGCAAAGATACTTGAATAAAGTTTAAAAAATAAAAGTGAAACAGGAGGGAAGAGGGCAGGGAACATCCTTTAAAAGGTGGTCCTTTTAAAAGGTATGTCATGGCCATAGGACATGACAAAGACTGGTTAAAACCAGCTGGATCCAAGATGGCAGAAGAGTCAACTTCCAGTAGACCTTGAGCCTCATCACAGGCTATAATATGTTAACATGCTAAATGACACACTCACTAGGACCATGACAGTTCCGAGGCTGACCATGAAAGGCCAAAAATTGGGTGGTGGCCCAATACCTGGAAATCTCCACTGTGCTGTGCTGTGCTTAGTTGCTCAGTCTAGTCGACTCTTTGCAACCCTATGGACTGTAGACTGCCTGGCTTCTCTGTCCATGGGGATTCTCCAGGCAAGAATACTGGAGAGGGTAGCCTATCCCTTCTCCAGGGGATCTTCCCAACCCAGGAATAGAACCGGGGTCTCCTGCACTGGAGGCATATTCTTTACCAGATAAACTACCAGGGAAGCCCATGAAATCTCCACGCCTTCCCCCAAATGACTGGAATTGTGCTCCCATCCTGACTCAATGGGCATGAGTTTGAGCAAACTCTGGGAGACACTGAAAGACTGCAGGCATGCTGCAGTCTCAAAGAGCCAGACACGACTTAGTGACTGACCAACAACAATATCATCCCATTCGTTAAACTATAAAATTTCCTGGCCCATAGAAACTAACCACAGTCATATCTCAAGGCCTTCTTGCTCTCACTTGTGCACATGAGGTCAGTCTCTCTCTCTCTGTCTCTCCCTCTCTCCCTCCCAAGCGCTCTCTCACCTTCTGAGATGGCCCTCACTCTGTCTGTGGAGTGTGTGCCTTACTTTGCTGAAAATGGGGAGAAAAGAAATCTGCTAGACATTTTCCAACTTTCTCACTAGGTCTTCCACTTCTTACTGTTACATATGTGTAGGGCATGTCAGGGAAACTTTCTAGCCATCCTCACCCAGTTAGGCCTCTGGGTTTGCCTTATCCACTATTTAATTAACTGTTAACAGGTCCAATTGTTTAAAATATGAAATACAGCCTTACTTAGAGCTTGTACCATAATTACAGCAGCTACAATCCCTTCAGGAGCTTCCCCTAATGAAAGGCAGTCTGTGTGTGCACACCCCTGGGTATTAGGAGAGGGATGGTCCTGTGTCCTGTTGTTGGAACACATGGCGTTGGGACCATCATTCACCGCTAGCCTCCTGGTGTTTGGCCGAGCCCCCTCCAGTGTCTGCCTTGACTCCACCCCAACTCCGCCCTTTAAGGGTTGGGGCATGTGACTCAGGGACTTCCCAAGTGGCTCAAGTGGTAAAGAATCTGCCAGCCAATGCTGGAGTTGCTAGCTGGATCCCTGGGTCGGAAGATCCCCTTGAGGAGGAAATGGCAATGGGCTTCAGTATTTTTGCCTGAGAAATTCTATGGACAGAGGAGCCTGATAGGCTACAGTCCAGGGAGTCATAAGAAAGTAGGATATGACTGAGCATGCACATGCTATACATGGTAGATGATTCAAGCTAGGTGGATCACACACAAGGCTGTGCCTAGGAAATAACTCACATTTCCTGTCTTGCGTCTCTAGGCTCTGCAACGGGCAATGTCATTCCGTGGTAGTGGCCCTCCATCCCCTTAACTCCAGTTATGGTGCCTCCACCTTGCCTGCCACAACCACCCCTGTACCCAGCCCCACAGCCCAATGGCCAAAACACATGTGGGAATGGGTGAGGGGAATGATGGCACCAAGGCCCCAAGAGTGCCACCCACAAAATAGAAAGTAAAAGAGAGGTGTTATTTTTTTTTTCTTCTTTCAAAAACCATCTCCTTAATGGCCAGTGCCTGTTTTCAAAAACTTAGAGAAAAAGGCTGAGACTTACAGGTCTTACAGCCATGATGATGTCCATTACAGGGAAACATATCCTGGAACAAGGAATTAATCTATGGCATCTTTACACAAGCCTGCAGGAGAGTCGCCACCCCGATACAGCAGATGCCAGGATAGGACACAGGCCCCAGGACACTGGGGTCAAGAGGACCACCTTGGGGAGCAGATAATCCCCAAAGTCAACAGGACTAGCTAGATGGGATTCCCTGAACCCATCTTGTTTTACAGCACCCCACAGGACCTCATAACCCTAGTATCCTCTCTGGTACAGGAGCATCCTGTCCCTGAAGGAATGAAGTCAAACGCCTCCTGCATTCCCAACGACTCACACCTTGGGTGCATTTTAAGTCAATGGCACAAGTTTTCTCTAGACTAAAATGAATAAAAAGCTCATCTGCTTTGGTAACAAAGCCTGACCCCACTATAAACTTCAAGGCAATGAGACCTGTCCAGAAAATAAGCACCTCAACTATAATACCATTCTACAGTTGGACATCTTTTGCAAAAGGCAGGGCAAATAAAGAGAAGTTCCTTATGTACAGGTTTTTACAACCCTGAGAGAAAACAGAGCTGTGTAAGTCCTATGCTAGGGAACCTTGCCGTCTGGAACCCACTCAGGCTACACAAAAGCCCACTCTATTGGCAGCCCTGGAAGACAGGAGCCCCAGGCAGAAGACCCAAGCCTCAAAACTCTTCTTTCACCATCTTCAGCATCACCCTATGAGCCCCCTTACCCTTCTGTACCAGAAATGCAGCCAGCATCTCTTTACTCCCTTGAGTAAGTAGTAGATGGGCCTTAGGGAATTACCAGAGTCCACACCCGTTTTTCTTTGTCTGAACTTAACCAATTCTGCACCCACTTAGGCAGATTCTCGGAGGACCCTAGCCAGTTCACCAAAGAATTACAGGCCAAAAGTTTGCCATGGAACCCCAAACCCCTCTCAACACTCTTACTGACAGAGCCTTCAGTATTTTTAACTGAAGGAGGAAAAGACTACAGACTCAGAAGGAAAAGAAGAAACAGCATGACTTAAGGAAGGAATGACAACAAGCCAGGCTTTTGGTGGCTGTCATGACAAGACCTAACCCACTTCTTGTTCACCCCAAAAGTACTCCCAGAAGACTTCCATCAGGGAAGGGAGCCAGTTTCAGCTATGGGAGTCCAAAACATTGAAGCATGGAATTTTCAGGAAACAGGTCCCAGCCTATACACAAAATGCCATGCCCACAACAAGAAGATGAGTCACTAGAAGAGGGAATTCCCCCAGCTCTGAAGGGAGTGAGGAAATTCTCCCACACTGGTCATGGCAGTGGCTAATTCACAGGACCTGGGAACACACAAAGCACCCAAGAAGACAGATATCATCACAAGTGAGGAACACAGATGACCACTGACATGACAGATAAGCTTGTCCAATTTCTTGTGGACACAGGAGCCAGTTACTCTATCTTGACTTCTCACACTAGGTCCCTAGCCCCTGAAACCTCCTATATTGTCAGGGTCAAACAGAAGCCAAAACTAAAACATTTCATTACTCCTCTAACTTACAGGAAAGACTCATATTGAATAATTCACAGTTTCTTGTCGTGGCTAAATGCCCCAGCCCATTATTGGGAATGAATTTTTCTCGCATCCTTGGTGAAAATTCTTACTCTTTCTGATGATCAAAGCCAAGGACTGCTTTTGGCTGAACTATGTTTTTTACAGGGGTCTCCCAGGTGACACTGGTGGTAAAGAACAGTCAGTGCAGAAGATAAAAGAGATGTGGATTCTATCCCTGGGTTGGGAAGATCCCCTGGAGGAAGGCATGATAACACACTGGAGAATCACCATGGCCAGAGAAGCCTGGTAGGTTACAGTCCATAGAGTTACAAAGAGTTGGACATGACTGAAGCAACTTAGCATGCACATGTGTATTATACAAAACATGGGCAGTCTAACCCAAAATATTCCCCTAGAAATTGAAAAACTTACAGATCTGCAGATCCGGAATCAGGGAATCCAAGGGAAGACAAAGCTTGTCACTCCTATAAAAGTCACCTTAAAGGAAACTAATAACTTCCCTCTCAGGTCCCAGTACCCTATAAAACCAGAGGCTTAACAAGACTTTCAACCCCTAATATCAAAATTCATTAAATACAGGATTTTAGTGCTATGCAAATCTCCCTGATATACTCCAATCCTACCTGCTTTTCTTCAGGAGTCCTTATGTCTGCCATTTTTGAAAATGCAAATTTTGAAAAAGGGGGCCAAATTATTTAGAATTTGACTTGTCAAGGATAAGTAGAAATTCTATGTGTCTTTTCTGTAAACATTGATAAAAATACTTTAGCCATCTAGACAGGTGACCTTGATTTATCCCAACTGCCAGAAGTCAAATTTGAATCCAACTCCTTATAATGGATGAGTTTTACGTTTTTGTACCTGACATAGGGATGAAATTTTGAAATCAGAACTATGAGGTCTTTGTTTATTTGTTTGTATGTACCATGTGTGGTATAGATGTATGGTATTGCCAAAATTAATTCACAAAAAAAGTTCTATTAAACTGACTTAAAGGAAGTTACGTGCTTATAAATACTGGGAAATACAGAACTGGCCAAAATGAATTTCAAGTTCATGTCATCTGGGAAATATGCAACACTAAACTATTATCTTGTATTTAAGGTGATTTAAGCTTATTGGTCAGATTAACATAGACATGACTTTAGAGTCATCAACTTACTTGTACCCAGGTTTGCATGTGCGTGCTTGTTTGCTAAGTCTTACTAACTCTTTGTGTTGGTAGACTGTAGCCCGCCAGGCTCTACTGTGCATGGAATTGTCCAGGCAAAATACTGGAGTTTGTTGCCATTTCCTTCCCCAGGGGATCTTCTGGATCCTGGGACTGAACCATGTCTCCTGCGTCTCCTGCATTGGCAGGCAGATTCTTTACCATTGAGCCACCTGGGAAGCCCCTGTACCTAGGTTTACTAAAGGCCAAATAAGACCTAATTCTATGTGTTACAAATCTGTCAACAAGAAAAGTAACTCAATGTGAAAATTTAAGGAAAGTAGGTTGTGTGAAAGGATCTACTTCCCTGAGAAAAGGGTGTTTGAATAGTCTGGATTGACTAAGTTTAGAATAAATTTAATTTATTTAATTTAGTAAATTTATTTACTAAATATTAGTAAATTGGCAGTAAAATTTGTAGTACAAAAAATTAGTAAATTACAAATTTCGTAAATTAGCCATTCTATTAAAAGGACAAGTTTTGTTTTGTTTTGTTTTTTTAATGTTGAACTACCCTTTGAGATAACAGATTTTAAGTTTCATCACTTTTTAAATGATCTATTCTGTATTTGCCTTTGAAATTTTTTATCGTCACTTTGGTTAAGGAAGAAATACTGTCTCACAGTGACCTTGATCTTATTTGACTAAATACAATATTAAAACTTTTTGCCAAACTTCCTAAATATCAAACTTTAGTTAAAGTTCTTTTGATTTATAGCTAACTTTGAGTGCTTTAGGAGGCCCCTGGGCTTCCCTGGTGGCTCAGATGATAAAGAATCTGCTTGTGATGCAGGAGACCTGAATTCTATCCTTAGGTTAAGAAGATCCCCTGGAGAAGAGAATGGCTACCCATTCCAGTATTCTTGCCTGGGAAATCCCACGGACAGAGCAGCCTTTCAGGCTACATGGGGTCTCAAAGAGTCAGACACGACAGAGTGACTAACAATTTCACTTCTTTTGTTATGTTAAATGTAATCATTCATAAATCTGGTTATTATAACCAAGTTTCTTTATCCATCACACTGTAATCAGATGTTTATTCATATCTTTTAAGTCTTTTTTGTCATTTACAGATATTTTTGTATTCTGATGTTTTTATAAGAAGCGCTTTACATCAAGAAGAATCGTAGAAAGGCTATGGAAGTTGTTACATATCAAGTTCCACTTGACACAGTTCCATATCAGGATAATGGTATGCAAAAATACCAGCCCATACTGACATAAAACAAAGAGCTGCCCTGCTTCTGATGATCCTAGATGAGGCATCCAGAGATTTTACTACATGACAGACAGTATCAACAACGCTACTCAGCCCTGAAGCAGTTACAGGAAACAGAATGTCACCCTTTGCTTCCCATAAGAATATGGGAGTAAAATCTCTTAGGCGGGAATAAAACAGGAGGGAAGGGGGCAGGGCACGACCTTTAAAAGAATGACATGACCGTAGCACATGATAAAGACTGCTTAGAACCAACTGGGTCCAAGATGGTGGAAAAGTCAACTTCCAGTAGACTTTGAGCCTCATCATATGCTCATTGTAATACATTAGCATGCTAAACGATACACCCACCAGGGCTGTAAGAGTCCTAAAGTGAAAGTTTCGTCCGACTCTTTGCCACCCCATGGACTATACAGTCCATGGAATTCTCCAGGCCAGAATACTGGAGTGGGCAGCCATTCCTTTCTCCAGGGGATCTTCCCAACCCAGGGATTGAACCCAGATCTCCTGTATTGGCAGAGTCTTTACCAGTTGAGCCACAAGGGAAGCCCACAAGGCTATCATAAAAGGTCAAAAAGTAGGTGGTGGCCCAATTCCTGGTAATCCCTGCCCCTTCCTCAAAAAAAAAAAAAAAAAGCTAACCCTAACACCAAACTTCAAGGCCCTTTCACTCTCTCTCCCAAGCTCTCTCTTTTCTTCTGAAATGGCCCCACACCCTGTTTGTGGAGTGTGCTGCTCTCTCAACAAATTCACTTCTTACCCATCACTCATGTAGTCTCTCAATTCTTTCATGATGAAGCAAGAAGCTCAAATTCACTGGCAACAAAAGTAATAATAAAGAAAGAATATTATATATATAGTCGTTATTAATGTAAATAAGGGAAGCCTTAGAAGGAATAGAAAGAATGTTGTAGCATGTTACTCATTAAAGCATCATCTGCTCATCCTGCTGCTTACATTTCAGAAAAAAATATCTAATTGTAAGGTGAAAAATAAGCAGTATCTATTCTTCCAAGGGTCTGTCAAGATTTAATATAAGTATACTGAGGTGGAAGAGTTGGGGGGTGGGGATGGGAGTTACCTTAAGGTTTTAGTGTTTGCTGGAACCACTTATATCACTTGTGTTATTAAATGTATACCCTCATCTCTACTCCAGAGTTATAAACTCATCTCTTGGAGTTGAATTTATAAATCAGAATTTTTTAAAAGCAATAAATGTTACTCATGTATACCAAAGTTGGAGAATGATTCATCTCTATGTTTTATTCATTCTATTTATTCTATTTATTCATCTCTATTCTCTCTTTTAATGAAAGCTTTGCATAGCTTGATTCAAATACATCTAGATTCAGAATATCATTGCTAAAGCAACTGAATATCTTATCTTACTAGTGGGCCAATTTGGGAGGAGCAGAAACAAATTCAAAATAAACATATTTTGAAGTCACTTCTTATCAAAACTACTACTACCAATTTAAAAATGTTTTAAATCAATTAAAGCATGCTTCAAGTATTTTGTGTATTATTCTGTGACAATAAACTTCAGAGAATACAATCTTCTGAAGACTATGGTTTACTTATATAAGAACCAAACTAAGATATCTAAAGTAACTATAGGTGTACTTGATCCAGATGTATTTGTTAACCGATTTTGTATGGACACAACCCATGTCCATTATTGGGATTGTATTTTTGACATTGGACTTTTCACTGGCCCTATGGGACACCCTTTAACTTGGTGTTAGTTCTTAAGACCAAGGTATGTAGATAAAGATAAGAAAAAAATAAACTTCAGAGAGAGAAAAACTTTTACATAGAAGTTGAACATGTCAGTAAAAAATCTAGTGCATTTCTTTACCTCAAGGCTGAAAGAAAAAATACACTATATGGAAACATTAAGAATTTGTAGAGACCATATGATTTTTTCAACTTATGACTTCCCAACTCTTGAGATAATTTGTGTTTCTCCACAAGGTATTCTACTACTAAGGACCATTGCAATAATGAATAACCATTATGAACTATTTTTTTTTGTAGTAAAATATTCATAACACAGACTTTACCATTTTAACCATTTTTAAGTGTACAGTTAAGTGTACAGTCATGTTAAGTACATTATCACTGCAGTGTATAGGCATTATGAACTATTAAAAATAAAGATATTTGACCTTGAATCCAGAG
Organism: Bos indicus; assembly: GCF_029378745.1. Classification (NCBI taxonomy): domain Eukaryota; kingdom Metazoa; phylum Chordata; class Mammalia; order Artiodactyla; family Bovidae; genus Bos; species Bos indicus. The sequence continues at coordinate 30,638,301 of NC_091760.1, read as the reverse complement.
TTTCTAACAGTAGGTCATTATTTACAAATATGCATCTCCCTTCTTTAAAATTGTTCTACAGGTGACTGACAGACAACCACAGTTTACAGACACTAATTTAATTCCTTCAATTAACTCACTCACTTAACCTCTTGATCATTTATTGGAATGCCTCCAATTTGTCAGAGTCTGAACTAAGTATTGAGTACACTAAAATTATAATTAGCATTATCCTTGGCATTTTGGCTCAGCCTCTAAAGAATCCACCTGCAATGCAGGAGACCTGGGTTCAATCGCTGTGTTGGGAAGATCCCCTGGAGAAGGGAAAGGCTACCCATTCCAATATTCTAGCCTGAAGAATCCCTGGGATCACAGAGTCAGACATGACTAAGCAATTTTCACCTTTTTTGTCATTTTTTCATTTATTAAGTGCAGATGATATACCAGTTATTATTCTACAGAAAATATGTATTTAATCTATGTATTTTACTTAATAGCATAATCAATAGAAAGGAGTTTTTAAAATATATTAATTACACTTAGTCCTAGAATGTATAGAAACTAAAAATTGGTACAATTATATCATGTAACATTAGAAAGGTGTATTTATCCTTTTACACCAGAGAAAAGTTTCATGCAATCCCAGAAATGGGAATATCTAAGCCATTGGTAACAAAGGATAATGTTGCTGACAGAAGAACTCCTTGTAAATTTTAAAAGTTTTTCTTCTCTGCTGCTAACTATTAACATTTGGGAATAAATACCAGTCCAGTGGAAAAAACTCAGAACATAAAATACACACAGAATAAAACTTAGACCTTAATAAAAACAGATGCATGTTTTGTATCAAAAAATAAAAAGACAGCTCTATCAATGCAAATTTCCTGAAAAGTCATAATATAAATGAAAAATTATTAAAATTAAAGTCTATAAATGCCTCTTAAACCTGATACATACAAAGATAACGACAAACATATGTTTTTGACCCTTACATATACTTTCCAACTAAGGCATTATTATCCCATTTTTAAGATAACTAAGCAACTTGCACAAAATCAAAGAGGTAGTACCAAGGAAAACAAGCCTTTGAATCCATAATCCATGTTGTTTCTGTTGTTGCAAAGATTGTACAATATGGCTTGTGTGGTGCTCACTCTAAGTTAGATTATAAAAAATGTGAACAAATGACCATTATGAAAAATAGAGGAGGCACAGAAAAGGAAATGAAGAATTTGTGTAATTCAGGGAATGTGCCTCCCAGAATTCTTAATCTGAGAGCTATGAGATGTGTTACACAATACTGAGGACTGGAGAAAAAAGACTATTAAAGCAGATGGACCAGCCTATGTAAAATTATGGAGTCATGAAATGACAAGATTCAGAAAAACAGTAAGTAGTTGATTGTGACTAAAACATGAAGTTTAGTTAGGGGAGCTGGAGCTGTCAAGAGAAGCAGGTAGAGTTGAAGGTGTAGATAACACTGTTGGCAATTAAACACTGATGGCACTTTTATTCATAGGACCAACAAGAACAAGTATGCATTTTTAGAAAGATCATTTTGGTGCCTCTGTGAAGAACAGAATGTAGGAGGAGACTCTGGGAGTTGGGGGGTCACATAGTCTACTTAAATAGTATGTGACACAGAGAAGAAAGGAAGCTTTAAGGTGTCAACTACAAATTGGCACTTGACAGAATGAAAACCACAATCACAGAAAACTAACCAAACAGATCACACGGACCACAGCCTTGTCTAGCTAAATGAACTATGAGCCATGCCATGTAGGGCCACCCAAGATGGACAGGTCACGGCAGAGAGTTCTGACAAAATGCGGCCACTGGAGAAGGGAATGGCAAACCACTTCAGTATTCTTGCCTTAAGAACCCCATAAACAGTATGAAAAGGCAAAAAGGTATGACACTGAAAGATGAACCCCTCAAGTCGGTAGGGGCCCAAGATGGTCCTGAAGAAGAGTGGAGAAATAACTCCAGAAAGAATAAAAAGATGGAGCCAAAGCAAAAACAACACCCAGTTGTGGATGTGACTGGTGATGGAAATAAAGTCCGATGCCATAAGAGCAATATGGCATGGAATGTTAGGTCCATGAATCAAGGCAAATTGGAAGTGATCAAATAGGAGATGGCAAGAGTGAACATCAACAATTTAGGAATCAGTGAACTAAAATGGACTGGAATGGGTGAATTTAACTCAGATGACCTTTATATCTACTACTGTGGACAGGAATCCCTTAGAAGAAATGGAGTAGCCATCATAGTCAACAAGAGTCCAAAATGCAGTACTTGTGTACAATATCAAGGCAAACCATTCAGTATCACAGTAATCCAAGTCTATGCCCCAACCAGAAATAATGAAGAAGCTGAACAGTTCTAGAAGGCCTACAAGACCTTCTAGAACTAACACCCAAAAAAGATGTCTTCTTCATTATAGGGGACTGTAATGCAAAAGTAGGAAGTCAAGAGATATCTGGAGTAACACACAAATTTGGCCTCGGAGTACAAAGTGTAGCAGATCAAAGCCTAACAGAGTTTTGCCAAAAAGAAGACACTGGTCATAGCAAACACCCTCTTCCAACAACACAAGAGAAGACTCTACACATGGACATCACCAGATGGTCAATACAGAAATCAGATTGATTATATTCTTTGCAGCCAAAGAAGGAGAAGCTCTATACAGTCAGCAAAAACAAGACTGGGAGTTGACTGTGGCTCAGATCATGAATTACTTATTGCCAAATTCAGACTTAAATTGAAGAAAATAGGGAAAACTACTACACCATGGTATGACCTAATCAGGTATGACCTAAATCAAATCCCTTACGATTATACAGTGACCAAGTGAAGTTGCTCAGTTGTGTCCAACTCTTTGTGACCCCATGGACTGTAGCCTACCACGCTCCTCCATCCATTGGATTTTCCAGGCAACAGTACTGGAGTGGATTGCCACTTCCTTCTCCAGAGGACCTTCCTGACCCAGTGATCGAACCTGGGTCTCCTGCATTGTAGGCAGACGCTTTACCATCTGAGCCACAAGGGAAGTGATAAATAGATTCAAGGGATTAGATCTGATAGACAGAGTGCCTGAAGAACTATGGATGGCAGTGACATCATAACACTGTACAGGAGGCAGTGATCACGACCATCCCCAAGAAAAAGGAATGCAAAAAGGCAAAATGGTTGTCTGAGGAGGACTTACAAATAACTATGAAAAGAAGAGAAGCTAAAGGCTAAGGAAAAAAGGAAAAATACATCCATTTGAATGCAGAGTTCCAAAGAATAGCAAGAAATAAGAGATAAAAAAGATAAGAGAGAAATGAAAACCTTCCCCAGTGATCAGTGCAAAGAAATAGAGGAAAACAATAGAATAGGAGAAAACAGAGATGTCTTCAAGAAAATTAGAGGTGCCAAGGGAACATTTCATGCAAAGATGGGCACAATAAAGGATAGAAATGGTATGGACCTAACAAAAGCAGAAGATATTAAGAAGAGGTGGCAAGAATATACAGAAGAACTGTACAAAAAAAGATCTTCACGACCCAGATAATCATGATGGTGTGATCACTGACCTAGAGCCAGACATCCTGGAATGCAAAGTCAAGTGGGCCTTAAGAAGCATCACTACAAACAAAGCTAGGGAGGTGATGAAATTCCAGTTGACCTATTTCAAATCCTGAAAGATGATGCTATGAAAGCTTTGCAATCAACATGCCAGCAAATTTGGAAAATTCAGCAGTGACCACAGGACTGGAAAATGTCAGTTTTCATTCCAAATCCAAAGAAAGGCAATGCCAAACAATGTTCAAACTACCGCACAATTGCACTCATCTCACATGCTAGGAAAGTAATGCTAAAGCTTCTCCAAGCCAGGCTTCAACATTATGTGAACCATGAACTTCCAGATATTCAAGATGGATTTAGAAAAGCCAGAGAAACCAGAGATGAAATTGCTAACATCTGCTGGATCATTGAAAAAGCAAGAGAATTCCAGAAAAACATCTACTCTTGCTTTATTGACTATGCCAAAGACTTTGACTCTATGCATTACAATAAACTGTGGAAAATTCTGAAAGAGATGGGAATACCAGACGGCCTGACCAGCCTCTTGAGAAATCTGTATGTAGGTCATGAAGCAACAGTTAGAACTGGACATGGAACAACAGAGTGGTTCCAAATTGGGAAAGGAGTATGTCAAGGCTGTATATTGTCACCCTGATTATTTAATTATATGCAGAGTACATCATGAGAAACACTGGGCTGGATGAAGCACAAGCTGGAATCAAGATTGCTGGGAGAGATATCAATAACCTCAGATATGCAGATGACACCACCCTTGTGGCAGAAAGCAAAGAAGAACTAAAGAGCCTCTTGATGAAAGTGAAAGAGGAGAGTGAAAAAGTTGGCTTAAACCTCAAAATTCAGAAAACTAAGATCATGGCATCCAGTCCCCTCACTCCATGGCAAAGAGATGGGAAAATAATGGAAACAGTGAGAAACTTTATTTTCTTGGGCTCCCAAATCACTGCAGATGGTGACTGCATGAAATTAAAAGACGATTGCTCCTTGGAAGAAAAGCTAGGACCAACCTGGATAGCATGTTTAAAAGCAGAGACATTACTTTGCCAACAAAGTTCCATCTAGTCAAAGCTATGGTTTTTCCAGTAGTTATGTATGGATGTTAGAGTTGGACTATGAAGAAAGCTGAATGCCAAAGAATTGATGCTTTTGACCTGCGGTGTTGGAGAAGATTCTTGAGAGTCCCTTGGACTGCAAGGAGATCCAACCAGTCCATCCTAAAGAAATCAGTCCTGAATATTCATTGGAAGGACTGATGTTGAAGCTGAAACTCCAATACTTTGGCTACCTGATGGGAAGAACTGACTCATTTGAAAAGACCCTGATTCTCTAAAGGTTGAAGGTGGAAGGAGAAGGGGACAACAGAGGATGAGATGGTTGGATGGCATCACCAATGTGATGGACATGATTTTGATTAGGCTCCAGGCATTTGTGATGAACTAGGAATCCTGGCTGCTACACTTCATGGGGTCACAAAGAGTCAGACAAGACTGAGCCACTGAACTGAACTGAAGGGTATTTGCCATCTGCCTCTGCAGAGATTATCTTTTCCCTATTGGCTCATTAGGTAAAGAGTCTGCCTGTAGTGCGGGAGACCCGGGTTTGATCTCTGGGTCAGGAAGATCCCCTGGAGAAGGAAATGGCAACCCACTCCAGTATTCTTGCCTGGAGAATCCCATGGATAGAAGAACCTGGCAGGCTACAGTTCATGGGGTTGCAAAGAGTTGGACAGGACTGAGTGATGGAAACTAGTCAGTCTGCAGAGATTAAATCTTGTGCTACTGTAACTGTTGACATTTGACATGCCCTAAGTGAATTTAGGTTGGAGAATGAGGCATTTGTCCTCCAGGGAAACTGGTGGAACAGTTTTCCAGGATATTTTCAGGAACGGATTTCATGCTCCCAACCCTTGTATCTGTCATATTTAGAAAAGCATAAATCCCTTCACGGTGACATCAACTGCTCATGGCTAGCAGAAAACCTTTTTATTTGATTGCATTGAACTCCTCTTTCACCAAAATCTTATATATCGACTTTTTCCCCACTACCTCTTTGTAGCAGTTTCTCACAATTTTCTGAGGAGCTATCTCCTGGGTGGCAGTCCTCGTTTGCCCCAAATAAAACTCAACTCATAGCTCTCACGTTATGTATCATTTTTTAGTTGACAAAAGTATGCAAAGATGATAGGATTGGTAGAAATCAGAAAATTATTGGATGTGGAAGCATTTGAGTAAAAAGAATGTATGGTAATTGCAAGAATAGGGTTGGACAATTGGGTTGTTGGTGATGACATCAGAACTGAGTATATAGGTGAAGAAAGTGGTTTAGGAGAAAATAATTCAGTAATATATTTACTAAGTATAAATATATAAAGTATATTTTTAACTGTGGCATTGGAGAAGACTCTTGAGAGTCTTTTGGACTGCAAGGAGATCCAACCAGTCCATCCTAAAGGAGATCAGTCCTAGGTGTTCACTGGAAGGACTGATGTTGAAGCTGAAACTCCAATACGTTGGCAACCTGGTGAGAAGAGCTGCCTCATTTGAAAAGACCCTGATGCTGGGAAAGATTGAAGGCAGGAGGAGAAGGGGATGACAGAGGATGAAATGGTTGGATGGCATCACAGACTCAATGGACATGGGTTTGGGTGGACTCTGGGAGTTGGTGATGGACAGGGAGGCCTGGCGTGCTGCAGTTCATGGGGTCGCAAAGAGTCGGACACAACTGAGAGACTGAACTGAACTGAATATAAAATATATATATATATATATACAAGTATATAAAAACTACTTATATATAAGTATAAATAAAGTACTTGCAATAAAGCAAGGTACAAAATGTCTCATAAAAAGGTGGCAAAGCATGTCTAGAACTCAGGGGATGATCTGAGTCACAGATGTAAATTTGATAGCTACTGACATGTAGGTGATAATGGAAACCATGCAGAAGAGTAAAACCAACAAGTAAAAAAGTCTAGAAGAGATGTGGACAAATGTCATATATCTGAGAAAAAGATATAATGATTAATTTATGACTCAAGTCACAAGTACAAACTAAATTTTCAGAGTCATCTCTAGTATGAGCAAGTGATCAAATTTAAAATAAATGAATAGAACTTGCAAATCATAAAGATCCGTGTGTTTGTTAATTTTACTTTATCCATCTCCTTTAAGTAATCACAAAAAGAATCCCCTATTGAAAAACATAATGATTTTTCTGATGAAAGAGAAAAATGTGAGTATTCAAAACTAGCAGGACCTTGTGAGGCTCCTGGACAGAGAAGCTTTTCAAACTGTTGCTAATCAGGGAAGGGAAGGGATGCAGAGACCAGTAAGGAGCAGCCAAGAAATAATAGTACAGCCTTGGGGCAGGATCCTAGTTCTACCTCAAGATAGGCATGCCTGCTCAGTTCAGTTGCTCAGTCAAGACATACTCTTTACGATCCCAGGGACTGCAGCGCATCAGGCTTCTTTGGGACTCTGTGGACTGTACCCCGCTAGGTTCCTCTGTCCATGGGAAATTTCAAAGTAGGAATATTGTAGTGGGTTGTCATTTCCTATGTCAGGGGATCTTCTAGCCTCAGGGATCAAACCCACATCTCCTGCATCTCCTACGTTGGCAGGTGGCTTCTTTACCACTGTGCCACTTGGGAAGCCCCACCTCAAGGTACACAAATAACAATATCTTGGAGCTCTTTAAAACCCCCAACAAATAGAAGGTGTTCAGTTCAGTTCAGTTGCTCAGTCATGTCCGACTCTGCGACCCCATGAATTGCAGCACGCCAGGCCTCCCTGTCCATCACCAGGGAGTTCACCCAGACTCACATCCATCGAGTCAGTGATGCCATCCAGCCATCTCATCCTCTGTCGTCCCCTTCTCCTCTTGCCCCCAATCCCTCCCAGCATCAAAGTCTTTTCCAATGAGTCAACTCTTCGCATGAGGTGGCCAAAGTACTGGAGTTTCAGCTTTAGCATCATTCCTTCCAAAGAAATCTCAGGGCTGATCTCCTTCAGAATGGACTTGTTGGATCTCCTTGCAGTCCAAGGGACTCTCAAGAGTCTTCTCCAACACCACAGTTCAAAAGCATCAATTCTTCACAGTCCTCAGCATCAATTCTTCTCAGTGCTCAGCCTTCACAGTCCAACTCTCACATCCATATATAACCATAGGAAAAACCATAGCCTTGACTAGGCGAACCTGTGTTGGCAAAGTAATGTCTCTGCTTTTGAATATGCTATCTAGGTTGGTCATAACTTTCCTTCCAAGGAGTAAGTGTCTTTTAATTCTTCATTCCAGAGAAGACCACCTGAGGCCAAATTAAAGGAATGCAGGCCCTTCACAAATCCTAGTCCTTACTAGCAACAGCATCCTTGAATCATTACTATAAATGGTTGGGGCTTCCCTGGTAGCTCAGGCAGTAGAAGATCTGGCTGCAATACAGGTGACCTGGGCAACCCTGTTCTTGAACAAGTGCTAAAAACTTCCTCATCAAATCTTCCCAAGTTGGGACACACAGTTTTTGAGGGCATGGAGCCTGCTGTGTTCTCCTTTGCCTGGCAAAGCAATAAAACTGTTCTTTCCTACATCATCCACAACTCTGTCTCCAAGATTCAGTTTGGTACTAGTATACAGAGGCTAAGTTTTCAGCATCAGTATTCATACATGTTTAGTAGAAGAAGTCAATGTCGTGGGAAAATGTATAGCTTAATGGACAAAAATGAGGAAAATAAAGAACATGAATCTTAAATGTCTTGGGTAAAGTAACATTCCTAGTTACTGCCAGCCATCAGGGCTTACTCTTAAGTAGCAAAATAATTTCATTACTAATATATTTATTTCTTAGGATCCAGGATATAGCTTAATTAAAACAACAGGAGAAAGTATCCAATGTGACTACTGCCTTACAATTTGTCTCTACAAAACTAATCTTTTTTTCTGACCTAATGTAGAGAATAATAGAGTTCCACCAGTAGATTAATCCTCTTAACTCAGTATAATAAGCCTAAGAATAAAGACACAAAGAATACATTTGCTGTACCAGGAGGGAATTGCATAATCGCTGAATGGGCAGTGGGGTTTTGCCAGCTACCTAAAGAATTGCATCATGCAAGCAACAAAAAGTAAGATATTTCATAAAAAAGAAGGTGGATATGTGGTTTTCAGTACTTCATTTAGAAAAAGTGAGACTGCAACTTTTATAGAAATCTCCCCTCAGTGAACAAAGAATTAAAAACAGAAACCCATAGGGTTTGTATATTAATGTTTTTGGTGGTCTATATATCACAACTTTTTCGTAAATATAGTGATGTTTCTTATGCCTTTAAAATATTTGGTGCTCCAATTGTACATAAGATAATATAAAGTACGTATTTACACAAAGACAGGTATAATGGCCTAAGATCATAAATTTAACCCTCTTGATTTTCAAGGGTTTTCTTCACAGCATATCAGTAAAAAGTTTTGGGGCTTGCTTTGTTTGTTTGCTTTTGTACCTGAATTTCACCAAACAGAAAAGTAGGGATTAATAGAAGCCACCCTAGAAAGAAATACTTAAGTTTATCATTGCAGATATGGATTTCAAATCAGAAATTTGGATACTATGGAAAGTAAATCACTACGCAAATAATCATTTTTTGTTCTCACATTAAAGAAAGAGGTAAGGACCACATCCTTATTATGTTAAAATCAGAGTCACGAAATGACAGGAGCTAAGCAGGTGACCTACATGTAAAATGTGTCCAAGCTGAAGCCTGAAGAAGCCTCACCCACTTATACAGTCCCAGTTGCATTGAGAAGATGTTGGATGTATTCTCCAAATAAAACAACCAAAGGCACATAATGATGATAGAAATAAGATTCCAGATCAGACCAATTAGACCAATTAGATCTAGTCTAGTTAGATCAATTCAAATGAATTTCTAATAAGTTGTCTAAAACTATGAGATATAAATTATACAAGGAAAGCAATGTAATATTTGGACTGAACAAATACATGAAGCTGTAAGTCCAGAATATGTAAAATAAATAAAATTAAACAAGAAGATTAAATGATTGTCATTAATTTTATCCCATTATTGCCAAATTCCCCCTACACAACTGTTTGTAATAGTGTTATTTATCTGTTTTTTCTTTGTAAAGAGAAATATATTTAAGTATATTGAATTATGATAATATTTTATTGAAATGTATCAAAAATTTAAAGTTACAATTTAACATTTTTACACTTCTCAGCACTCTGACTACAACCAACTTACAGAGTTGATTACGATCTATTCATATTCTTGATGTTTCCTCTTATTCCAGTGGACAAAATGTGAAAAGCTTTAACTAAAATGTTGAAAGGTCTTAAAATAGCTGTCTCAAGTATAGTAACTTGAAAGAAGCACTCATGTTTCCCAATTATCTTGCTTGTATACTAATTCATACAATATATTTTATATATTGAAATAATAAAAAGGTACACATAAACATCGATCTAAACAAGACAGTTCAGGTTGTTGGGGAGACATATGCAGGGACAATTACAGTAGTTTTTGTCATGGTCAATGCACTGGTTGGAAAAGAACTTCCAGACAGGAGGTAGAATGAAAGGAGAATAAAATTTATTAGAGCGGGGGTGGGGTGGGATTGCCAGTACAGTGACCTGACTTCCTGATAGTCAGGGACAGCTGGCCTTGAATGTGGGTCCTTGATCTGTTTTTATAACCAGGGGATGAGGAGTGGGTTAGGGGCCTAGTGAGTCATTTGCTGATTGGTTGAGTCATTTACACTGGGTGGGAGAAGAGTAAGGCAAATAGCTTTTTTCCTTATATATGGTAGGAGGGGAGACAGGCCATACTACCCAAAGGGCTCAAAAATTCTGCAAGGGTTATAATCTGGACTGGAAGTTGGGGGCGGAGCGGGGGGGTGGGCAATAAGGGTCTGTTTTTTTCTGTTCCTGCATTCTTAGACCCTTCTTGTTCACCTGTTCTTTCATCCTTGGGGTACCACAGTTTAGATGTTAGAGGGAAAGAGAATGTCTGCGGAAGACAAAAGAGGGGGAATAGGATTAGGCAGACCTGACAAAAACTCAACAAAGCTATTGGAAACCTCTGAGTTTGCCTTGGGTAACTGAGGCTCAGCCATTGGCTGGGTGAAGGGAGCCTCCTGAGAAGAACTTGGCCTTGGCACAAATGCTGAATGGGATTCCAAAGATGCTATAGCTGGAAAAGTGTGAGCTAATTGCTCTCCACAGGTAAAAGTCAAGTGCTTTCTTGTTAAACAAAATAATAAAACATTCTTGTATTAGTAAAGTTTTCTTAGAGACTTAATCAACTCTACCTCATACAAAACTTCAGATACGAATTTTGCATTAACAGTTAGGATATCAACATTCCCCAAAACTTCTACATCACTCATCAAGTAGTCATAAAAATCATTTCTACAAACAAAATCTTATAAGAAACTCTCATGCTATTTTTAAAAGATTTTTTAAAGATTGACTTTATTAGTATAAATTCATTCCTAAATTCAATTTTACGTATATTTACTGTAAATTTAATTAATGGGAACCATAAGGCTACCTTGGTGAACAAAAAACATTTGGAATTGGAGGTTATATATGACAATTATAGTAATATAAGCCCTTCAAGTCCAATGTAATCTTAGATTTTACTTCCATTGCACAAAATCTAGGAAATTTGATAATTACTTTGAGCTGATAATTGTTTTTACTTCTTTCTTAATAACTGCAGAGCATCATTCAATAAGGTAAGGTTAGCAAGAGAATTTTCAGTGCAGATAAAATAATACATCAGTATCTAAATTGTAAACATTTGAGGGTTCACAAGGTCAACATTCAGAAAACTAAGAGCATGGCATCCAGTCCCATCACTTCATGGGGAATAAATGGGGAAAAAGTGGAAACAGTGGCTGACTTTATTTTTGGGGGCTCCAAAACCACTGCAGATGGTGACTGCAGCCATGAAATTAAAAGACACTCCCTGGAAGGAAAGTTATGACCAACCTAGACAGCATACTAAAAAGCAGAGACATTACTTTGTCAACAAAGCTCCATCTAGTCAAGGCTATGGTTTTTGCAGTAGTCATGTATGGATGTGCTGCTGCTGCTAAGTCGCATCAGTCGTGTCCGACTCTATGCGATGCCATAGAAGGCAACCCACCAGCCCAACATCCTCCTGGGATGTTCCAGGCAAGAATACTGGAGTGGGTTGCCATTTCCTTCTCCAATGCATAAAAGTGAAAAGGGAAAGTGAAGTTGCTCAGTTGTGTCCAACTCTTCACGACCTCATGGACTGTAGCCTACCAGGCTCCTCCATCCATGGGATTTTCCAGGCAAGGTACTGGAGTGGGTTGCCATTGCTGTCTCCAGGATGGATGTGAGAGTTGGACTGTAAAGAAAGCTGAGCACTGAAGAATTGATGTTTTTCAACTGTGGTGTTGGAGAAGACTCTTGAGAGTCCCTTGGGCTGCAAGGAGATCCAACCAGTCTATCCTAAAGGAGGTCAGTCCTAGGTGTTCATTGGAAGGACTGATGGTGAAGCTGAAGCTCCAATACTTTGGCCAACTGATAAAAAGAGCTGACTCATTTGAAAAGATCCTGATGCTGGGAAAGATTGAGGGCAGAAGGAGAAGGGGACAACAGAGGATGAGATGGTTGAATGGCATCACTGACTCGATGGACATGGGTTTGGGTAGACTCCAGCAGTTGGTGATGGATAGGGAGGCCTGGCGTGCTACAGTTCATGGGGTCACAAAGATTCGGACATGACTGAGCAACTGAACTGAACTGAACTGATATATATATATACACATGCATATACTTCAGTAATTAAAATTTATAGGGTTCACGTTAATTATGCTATAAATTTTAATTACTGAAGTATATGCATGTATATGTGGAGAAGGCAATGGCACCCCACTCCAGTACTCTTGCCTGGAAAATCCCACGGACGGAGGAGCCTGGTAGGCTGCAGTCCATGGGATCGCTGGGAGTTGGACACGACTGAGCAACTTCACTTTCACTTTTCACTTTCATGCATTGGAGAAGGAAATGGCAACCCACTCCAGTGTTCTTGCCTGGAGAATCCCAGGGACGGGGGAGCCTGATGGGCTGCCGTCTATGGGGTCGCACAGAGTCGGACACGACTGAAGCAACTTAGCAGCAGCAGCATGTATATCAGTTCAGTTCAGTTGCTTCCCTGGTGGCTCAGACAGTAAAGCATCTGCCTGCAATGTGAGAGACCTGGGTTCAATCCCTGGGTTGGGAAGATCCCCTAGAGAAGGTAATGACAACCCAATCCAGTATTCTTGCCTGGAAAATTCCATGGACTGAGGAGCCTGGTAGGCTACAGTCCATGGAGTGGCAAAGAGTCGGACACGATTGAGCGACTTCTCTCTCTCTCTTTCAGTCACTCAGTCGTGTCCAACTCTTTGAGACCCCATGAATCACAGCATGCCAGGCCTCCCTGTCCATCATCAACTCCCAGAGATTACACAAACTCATGTCCATCAAGTCAGTGATGCCATCCAGCCGTCTCATCTTCTGTCATCCCCTTCTTCTCCATATGCTGCTGCTAAGTCACTTCAGTCGTGTCCGACTCTGTGCGACCCCATAGACGGCAGCCCACCAGGCTCCCCTGTCCCTGGGATTCTCCAGGCAAGAACACTGGAGTGGGTTGCCATGTCCTTCTCCAATGCATGAAAGTGAAAAGTGAAAGTGAAGTCGCTCAGTTGTGTCCAACCCTCAGCGACCCCATGGATTGCAGCCTTGCAGGCTCCTCCATCCATGGGATTTTCCAGGCAAGAGTACTGGAGTGGGATGCCATTGCCTTCTCCGTCTTCACCATATACGTGTATGTATGTATATATATATACAAAGTTCCACTGGCGAGCCTGAGGGTCCCATCTCTCCACTGTATTCAGATAGCTCCAGCCATCATGTCCTCCTACTGCATACATAGGACCTTCCAGTACAGCCACGCCAAGGCCATGCCTATGTGTAGACATAGGAGGCATCACATTCCAAGTTTTTGTTTTAGGGTTGTAGCATTCTACAGTATTCAAAGTCTTCAGTCCATCTCTTCCTCCAACCACGTACAGTTTGTCATCTAACACCGGATACATACATACATACATACACATGGATTCTTTACCATCTGAGCACCTACATATATGTATATATATGGATTATTTACTATCTGAGCCATATGGGCTTCATATATATATACCATGGTATATATATACCATCTATACATATATATACATACATACATACATATATATGGATTCTTTACCATCTGAGCACCTACATATATGTATATATATGGATTATTTACTATCTGAGCCATATGGGCTTCCCTGGTAGCTCAGACGTAAAGAATCAACCTTCAATGCAGGAGGCCTGGGCTCGATCCCTGAGCCAGGAAGTATATATATATGAAAATCATATTAAAAATATACAGAATCTCTGAAGCTCACAGCTTCAGAGAAAAGTTTGAAAATTATTACTCTCAGTTATAATAAGTTTCATAGCAATAGCTTTTCTAATTTGCAAGTATTAAAAAGGCTTGAATATTTCTGAATTAGTAATTTACATTCCAAAATAAATTGATAAAATAAGTTGTCAATAAATTTCTCAGCTTCTCTTAGGCTGCATCAGATCTTTTAAGTATTGTTTTTAATTTAGCAACTAAATAAAGACAGAGAGCATGAGAGAGGGGTCTAGGCATATTCTTAAAACATCTAAAATTAAATCTGATACTCTCAGACATCTATAATTATTATGGTAAAAAGATAAAATACATGTTTGCTCTGATATTTCTATACATTTAAAAACCACTGCTCTGCTGCCTTTTTTCTCCTTATATTGCTACAAGTAAGACTGCTTGTTTTTCTTTTTAATTATCATTTTCTACATTTGGAGAATCCCTAGTATACATTTTCTGCAAATAAATCTCTGTTCACCAATAAATAAAGGGTCATAAACTCATTTATGACTATATAAGATATGAGTCTCAACAGTGATTTCTTAACTGCAAATAACTTTATTAAGGAATGAATAGAAAAATAAAATACAGAGATTATAACCTTGTAAATGTGTGTTACCTGAGTAACTAGGGGCTGCCCATTTCTTTGATTTCAACTCCATCAGTGGACTTTTAGAGATCTTGCCAGTGGGCAGGACTGGTGGGGAAGGGAAGATTCTTGAGACAACTACTCACTGAAAGCAAACTTTGATAGTAATGGAAGGTCACAGCAAAAAGGTGAATTTCTGTGATCCCCACCACCCATTCACCCCCTTAACTGCAAAGGCACACTTTCTCTTGCTGTCACAAACACACACACACCCCAAACACAAACACCCACACATTTTCCCACCAAATTTGTTCTCATGATTTTCTTCTACTTATTTTCTGACATGTTGCAAAGGCAAGCTCATCACTAGTTTTTGAGTGTGCAGAGCTATTTATCTCTTTAGCATTAGGACAGAGGTGGGACCTGGGGCAACCCTGTCTAAAGAAAGTTCCATGTACCACAATGAAACATATGAATACTTCCATTTTCCATTTTGATGTTAACTTGAGAAAACTTTGTAAACACTGGAGAGTATCAGCTTAACTGGGAGATCTATTTATTTAAGTACTTAGTTCTTTCTTTTACTTTAAATTCTGTACATTATGTTAGAAGTAGGAAAGTTAATACAAGTTAGAAATAACTATAGGCATATTTCCTTAATATTGATTATTGCATAAGTTACAAAAATCAGATTCTAGAAGAATGCATTTTTTGAATACTTTATGGAAGTTAACCTGAATGCTAGTTTCCTGGCATGGAAAAATTAAATACTGTGATCATTTTTTAATGACTTTTCTTACTAAGAAGACTGTAATATTACAGAAATTTTAATAATAGAAAAGTGGACTAAAATCTCCATTAATTCATTACTTTAGCACATTTTTATTTCACCTACTTTTAGCACACTTTTTCTTTGAATATACATAGTTTTTCCTAAAATTTCAACCATTGTATGCATACAAATCTATATATTGCTTTTGTCAAAGTTGAATCACTTTGTAAATATTTTCTGTGTTTCTAGATGTCTATTTTGCCTAACTGGACCTATTAATGACTGCATAATAATCTATCACAGCATATTAAAAAGTAGAGACATTATTTTGTCAACAAAGGTCCGTCTGGTCAAGGCTATGGTTTTTCCAGTGGTCATGTATGGATGTGAGAGTTGGACTATAAAGAAAGCTGAGCACCGAAGAATTGATGCTTTTAAACTGTGGTGTTGGAAAAGACTCTTGAGAGTCCCTTGGACTGCAAGGAGATTCAACCAGTCCATCCTAAAGGAGATCAGTCCTGGGTTTTCATTGGAAGGACTGATCTTGAAGCTGAAACTCCAATACTTTGGCCACCTGATGTGAAGAGCTAACTCATTTGAAAAGATCCTGATGCTGGGAAAGATTGAAGGCAGGAGGAGAAGGGGATGACAGAGGATGAGATGGTTGGATGGCATCACAGACTCAATGAACATGGGTTTGGGTGGACTCTGGGAGTTGGTGATGGACAGGGAGGCCTGGCGTGCTACTCTTCATGGGGTCTCAAAGAGTTGGACACAACTGAGTGACTGAACTGAACTGAATAATCCACCAAGTTGATATACCTGGTTTTACTAATCATGGAACAAATATTTCTAGGTTAATGTATGTTTACCTAGTTTCAATTTTCCCAATATATAACCTCAACATGAGTGTTTGAATCTGTGTAGATGGCACTGCACACATACCAAAATGAATGAACATATACATGGTTCTTGATAGCTTTTGTCACAATGTTTTCCAAAGAACTGTGCTGAATTTCACTGGCACAAGTGATGTATGAGATAATATTTTAATGGCACTAATGTCATCAGTTAGTCTTTGCTGTTAATTCTTGGATTATGTTTAGCTTTAAGAAGACTTGTAGTAAACATAAATTGAATTCTTCCTTCTTTTCTCATACCCCATGCTGAGTTTGTGCATTGGTCTTGTTCTCTTATTCTTCATCATAGCAAGAGCAGCAAGAATGCTTTTTATTTCCTTATGATCAAATTATTTTTCCCATTTTGAGTTGTCTGAGAAGCCAGACTAATTTCAGCTGGACTGTGGGGGATGCTGAGCAGCAGCAGGAGGAGACCAGGAAAGACCAGGTAGTAAGCACAAAGAAGCCTCACTTTGCAATGCTAAGTTTCTTCTCCTCCAGGATTTGTCAATTTTGATTTTGCAACTCAGTCAGCAATGCCATGTGCTGTTTGCCTCCTGTCTGAGTTACAAAATAAAGAGTCATTTTCTCTTCCAAGGTGACAAGTTTGAAAAAAAAAATAAAATGAAAGCCTCAATCTCTCCATATCTATTATATTTTCTACCTGAATGACATAAACTTTTGAAACATGTGAACCATAGAAACTGTGAAGAAAAGGAGCATGTTACAGTATCTTTTGCTGCATCAACAAAACTCAACTCACATATTATTGGTCACCATTATAACTACTATATAATGATGGTGGGTAATAAGGAGATAAAATGTAGTGAATGAGAACAGATTTTCTTATGATTCACTATTAATATCAAAATATGAAATTTTAAAAAATAATGTAACTAGTCTAAATAGGAACATGTTATCAGTGATCACTAATAGAAGAATAAAAGTTTTAATACAGATCTTATGACATTTTCTTCTGGGCTTGCTTGCTCATATGCTGTTTATATTCTGATTTTTAGGATTATCTTCCTCTTTGTTTCTATTATTGTTATTTTCAACATAGTTTTTAATTGTTAGTACCACAAATCATACATATAAATTGTCAAAATATTCACAAATGCATTATTTTTATGATTGCCTATTTATTCATAAATGAGTAGATCTTTATTTTTAATAAGTGAATCTCATTTTAAAAAGCTGAACAGGTTTGCATGTTTATAGGATATCTGTATTCTTTTATTAATTTTAATATATGTAAGGACATTCCTCCATTTCATTAATACAACGAATAAAGTAAATTTCAACTATGGTAACAAACATTGATTACAACCTCCTGGAGCCCTGGGCCTCAGCCCTATCCACCAGTGGGTCAATACCAGCTCCGAGACTCGGAAGGCCAGAAGCCAGAGAACCTAGGACACTGATCCATCCACCAGTGGTTGGGCATCAGCCCTGGGCTCCCCTGAGCCCCAGTCCCACTGAGTAGCAGGCAGACATCAGACCCAGAACCACTGTAGTTCTACAGCCAGCCATGTGAGGAACTAGCCTGAACACCAGGAGGGTTATAGGCTTTGTGACTATCTGGCCCCTGGCCTGGCCCACCAGCAATACAACACCAGCTCTGAGACACTTTGGCCCCCTCAACCATCCAGCCTGTGATCCAACCCCGACCCCCATCAACTGCAGGCTGACACCACCTTTGGGACACCCCAGACACTGCAGCCATCTGTTTCAGGAGCTGACTCAACAGTGGGCTGCAGACAGAAATTCTAAAACCTGACTTTGTCAAAAAAAAGGGCAGACACCAGCCCTGGGACCCCCTGGGACCCTGGCCCCACTCACCAGCAAGTCAACACAAACTTTGCAATACCCTGGACATGTAGCCAGCCATATTAGAAAGCATCCTTGCAAACAGGCAAACATCCTTGAAAGCAGGCCAACACTAGATCCTGGACCCTTGAACTCACAACCATCCACCCCACCAAAAAACTACTAGAGTTCATCAACGAACTTGGTAAAGTTTCAGGATACAAAACTAACATATATAAATCTATTGCATTTCTGGACATTGACAACTATCAGAAAGAAAAATTAAGAAAATAATCTCTTTTATAATCACATCAAAAAGCATAACATACCTAGAAATAAATCTAAGGTGATAAAGACCTATAGTCAAAAAACTATGAGACCTTGATTAAAGAAATTAAGGATGATTTAGAAAGATGGAAAGATATATTTATGGATTGAAATAATTAATATCATTAAAATGACCATAAAATGACCCAAAGCAATATTCAGATTCAATGCAATTCCTATCAAAATACCAATGATATTGTTCATAGAACTAGAAAAAAATTTTCTAAAATTTGCATGGAACCCCAAAACACACTGAAGAGGTAAAATAATCTTGAGGAAGATGAACAAAGCTGGAGGTATCACTCTCCCTTATTTCAAAATATACTACAAAGCTACAATAATTAAAACAGTATAGTACTGGAACAAGAAAAGCAAATACATAAATCAAAAATCAATAGGACAGAATAGACAGCCCAAAAATGAACCCATGCTTATACTGACAGATAATCTATAACAAATGAGGCAAGAATATACGATGGGAAAAAGATAGCTTCTTCAATAAATGGTGCTGGGAAAACTGGAGAGCTATATTAAAAAGAATCAAACTATTCTCTCACACCATGCACAAAAATAATTTAAAATGTATTATGGACTTAAATATAAGATCTGAAATCATAAAACTTCTAAAACAAAATATATACAATGCATTCTTTGACACAGTCTTTGTAATATTTTTTGGATATGTCCTTTCAGGCAAGGGAAACAAAAGCAAAAATAAACAAATGGGACTACATCAAACTCAGAAGCTTTTGCACAGCATAGGAAACTATCAGCAAAATGAGGGGAAGATATTTTCAAATAATATATCTGATAAGGAGTTAATATCCAAAATGTATGAAGAACTCATACAAATGAACAACAAAAAAACTAACAATCCAATTGAAAAGTGGAAAGATCAGAATAGACATATTACCAAAGAAGACATATAGATGGCCAGTGGACACATGAAAAGATACTCAAGACCACTAATCCATTAATCAGGGAAATGAAAATCACACTCACTCAACCACAGTGAGGTATCTCCTCACACCTGTCAGAATGGTTATTATAAAAAAGACAATAAATAACAAGTGCTGGTAAGGATGTAGAGAAAAGAGAATCCTGTGCACTGTTTATAGGAGTATAAACTGATGCAGCCACTATAAAAAGCAGTATGAAGATTCCTCGAAAAATTAGAAATGGAAATACCACATGATTCAGCAATTCCATTACCGGGTATTTATTTGAAGAAAATAAAAACACTAATTCTAAATGATATATGCACCCCATTGTTTATTACAGCATAATTTATGATAGTCAATATGTGGAAGCAATTTGTCAATGAATGGATAAATATGTGGTGTATATATATATATCAAATATTAATCAAATATTATATCAATATATAAATCAAATATATATACCAAATATTAATCAAATATTAATCAGCCACTAAAGGGATGATATCTTTCCTTTTGCAACAGGAATGCACCTACAGAGTTTTATGCTAAATGAAATAAGGCAGACAGAGAATGAGAAATACTGTTTGACATCACTTATATGTAAAATCTGAAAGGAAAAAAGACAAATGAACAAATAAAAGAGAAACAGAATTTAGACACAGAAAAAACAGGGGGTTGGCAAAGGGGAGGGCATGGGGAGAGGGAAGAAACAGATGAAGAAGATTAAGAGGTAAAATTTCTAAGTGCAATGTAAATGAGTCAGGGGCATGAAATATGCAGTGTATAAGGAATCTAGTCAACAACTATGTAGTATCTTTGTAGGTTGACAAATAATAACTAAACATGCCAGAGTCCAGCTCCAGCAGCCAGGGAATCAGCCTGAAGGGGTGAGCAGTGTCGGCAGACAATGATGTAACCTCTGACTCGAGGTTCGGGACTACATGTTTACTTCAAGCTTCAGGTTTTCTTTCATACTTTGACAAAAGCGTTAGGTCAGAGGTTTGACATTTTTAGTTTCCCCCACCCACCCAGATTTATTGTCTCCAGAAATCATTGTTGCCTTACAAACAGAGTTCCTACTTCAGTGATTCTCTCAGAATCAGCTTTATTATTACCTACTTCCTCTTATGTGTCCTATACTTAACTTGTGATTACATTGTAACTCATGCTACATTCCTCAGTTTATTTCTTATCTTTCTAAATCCTGTTTGCCCCTAGCATCTTAAGATCACTATCTCCTATAAAGGCTTCTAGCTATTCTTAATTATTCCTAAACCCTAAGCTCAGCAAACTTCTTTTGCCACAAACATTCCCCTCACAAACAGGTCTTAGATAACAGTCCTTCCCATGGCCTCAAGCTGTGGCCTACATGCTCATCCTGGAACATTCTTTGTACAGATCCTTGAACAAATGTCAATGGTTACTTTATAGATTATTTTCTGGGCACAACTGCAGAACACTTTGTGCTTTCTCATGCTTCTCTCAAGAACAATAAGCACCTTAACATTCTTTCCAGCCAACTAAACCGAAGAAAGGAAAAAACAAATCAGAATCACAAGACCTAACTCCTTCATCCTGGGACCGTGCCTGCAGGATGAGGAGAGGGGTTTGGGGCCATGCCTCCATTTTGTTAGTAATGCCTAACATGGCTTCCGACATAAACGTATCATCATGATCATTTTGAAATGTATAAAAATATCAAATCATTATTTTGTGTAACATTAGCTAACCCAGCATTATAGGTCAGTTATATTTCAAAAACAAACACTTAGAAAAGAAAATTGGATTTGTAATTACCAGAGGCAGTCTAAAGCTACTTCCAGTTATAAGTAAGTACTTGGGATATAATGTATAACATGATAAATATAATTAACTCTATGTTATATATGAAAGTTGTTAAGAGAGTAAATCCAAAGATTTTATCAGAAGACAAAAATTTGAATAAATAGATAATGGATATTCACTCAGCTTATTGTGATAATCATTTAATAATGTATGTAAATCAAATCATTATGCTGTATACCTTAAACTAACACAATGCTGTATTTTAATTATATCTCAATAAAACTGAAAGAAAAAGAGTTGATAACATCCCATTTAATGTGATTCCATGAGGTTCATAATCCACTAACAGTATTCAATGGTATAGAGTTCAAGAAAGTCATAATTCAGAAATATAGAAAAATTACAATAGTTGGCACTGTAGCAATTAAAAAGGTAGCAATTAAAAAGCAGAACACTGCCTTTATTTTGGTTGTTATCATTAAAATGTTAGTGCTCATCTAGAATCCACTATTCTAAAAATCTAAATTTTTTTATATTCAATTAATGCCTTAAACATAAGCAAGTACCAATGATACCATGTCATGTATGTCTCCAAAGTAGATGTGTCCCAATTTCCTCTTTTAACTATCTCAGAAATTTTTTGTATTTATTTTAATTGCTATTCCAAAATGTTTTCATATTTCATAATTTAGTAATTATGTGATGATTTATCAAAATGTACCAGATTTTCATTTGCTGGTTTAGTAAGAAAATATGTGAAAATGTAACTTATGCAACTGCTGTTGCTGCTAAGTCACTTCAGTCATGTCCGACTCTGTGCGACCCCATAGACGGCAGCCCACCAGGCTCCCCCATCCCTGGGATTCTCCAGGCAAGATCACTGGAGTGGGTTGCCATTTCCTTCTCCAATGCATGAAAGTGAAAAAATAAAGTGAAGTCGCTCAGTCATGTTCGACTCCTAGCGACCCCATAGACTGCAGCCCACCAGGCCCCTCCTCCGTCCATGGGATTTTCCAGGCAAGAGTACTGGAGTGGGTTGCCATTGCCTTCTCCATATGCAAAATCATGTTTTAAAGCAGAGAACTGGTTTTGATATGAAATATTGACAAGAACCTTTCTAATCTTACTAGCTAGCATAGTCTGATTATAAAAAAGAGCAGTAAACTTTTCTGTTTTTAAATATTCTCTTGAAGAAATAGCTAGAAATATATTTTCTTTTTTTTCATTCTAGGATAGACTCTAATTATTGGTGAAATGTAATTGTCATAAATGAATAATAAGAAATTCTCACGTCTGGTGTTAGAGGTGAGCCCCAGTTAAATCTACCTTTAATACTGAGGAAAGTTCTTATTTCTCATGAAATAGCTGTAAGAAGGAAGGGAAGGAAAGGAGAGGAGAGGAAAGATGAAGAGAGAGAAGGAGTAATAGGGGAAGAGAAGGGAGGAGGTGAAAGAAGGGAGGGGAGGAAAGAGGCAAGGAAGAGGCAGGGAGAGGTGAAGCCAAGAGGAAATAAAACCAAGTGCCAACGTATAACTTATACAGGGGTGTCCCTTTCAAGACATAATGACAGAATTTAGAAATGGTATATTCTTTACAAGCATAAAACTAGTTTCCAATATCTAGTAAATTTTATGTTAAAAAAAATAGCCCACAGAGTAATTTTTTCTATGTATGAGATCCAAGAACTTCTACTCCATTTATTCTCCCATTTTGCGTGACTGTCTGGTGTGGTTAGCCCCAGGCAAAATTGGCTAACTTGACTTCAGTTCCCTTTGAGACTCCTTGTGAAATTATCTCTTGTATATTCCAGGAACCTTGCCAGAAACTTTTAGCTGATCCTTCACTGTGTAGAACACCTCATTCACAGAACCCTTTAAATGGACAAAAAAAAAAAAAAAATTATTTTGTTATATACTTCTTCTTTAGAATCATAGGGTAGGAGAGCCCTTTGGATTAATCAGAAAGATTAAGTGATTTACTCAAGATTGTGTGACCACTAAGAAATCAGGGATTCTGATTTTATGTTCTTTGTGGGTTTTTACCCTCAACATACCATACTCACAAATCTTTTGTCCATAACACCATTGCACCAGTGTATTATCATATTGGAAAGTATCATAAAAAATCATTTATGGCAAGTAGAAATGACTGATAATATAAAATGTGATACTTTCCAGTGATATATTTTTATTTTAACCCAGGGTAACGGATTACACCATAGTGGGCAGTGAGTCAAGTCAAAAACATTAGTTTACTGATATATAAAATTAATAATGCTTTTTAAATACTATTATTTCTAATTAGGCTTACTAAGAGGAGATATCAGTCAAAGAGAGAGAGAGACTCAGATCACTCATTAATTCTGTTTTATAGTAATGTTACTGAGGAAAAATGGTGAATTTAAAGCTAAAATGAAGTAGACAATACTGTAAATTCAATATTTATTGACTCAATGGACATGAGTTTGCGTAATCTCTGGGAGTTGGTGATGGACAGGGAGGCCTGGCGTGCTGCGGTTCATGGGGTCGCAAAGAGCCAGACAGGACTGAGCAACTGAACCGAACTGAACTGAATATTTATCTAATCCTTCTCACATTAATATGATTAACTGGAAATTCCTTGTATTTTATTTCATATAATCATTTTTACAAACCTCATTTTTTCTTTGAATTACAGCCGGAAACTAAGTGCATCTGACCTTACCAGGCTGTAAGAAAAAGTGGGTTCATGTTGACATTTATTTTCCATCCTACTGGATCTTATTTAGCTCATCATTTTTTTGCCTGAAGTTGTCCCCTTGCTATTTCAGGGAGCCCACAGAAATCCCTCTCAGTTGCAGTCTTCTTTAAGTGTCCACCATTCAACTTCTCTTCTTGTTCAAACTTTGTCTGCCATGTCCTCTGTCCATGAAACAGCAACTGTCACTGAAAGGATTCCAATGTCCACACCAAAGGGGCTATCTCCTCACGTCAACAAAGCCACCAGTGCCCTGGGTGCCAGGAGATGACTGAACTTCATGCAACAGTAGAGAAAATACATCTCTATTCTCTTCACTCTGTGTAACATTTTTTATCCAGATGCTAAAGCAGCTGAGTTTATGTTTACATTAGCACAAATCTCTTAAAATTACCATCATCAGCCTCACTCTGTAGAGGATTGAATAGTGGTCAATAAAAAATATGCTCAAGTCCTAACCCCTGGATCCTATAAAAGTGATCTTACTTTAAAAATGAATTTTGCAGATATGATTTATTGAAAGATATTGAGATGAGCTCATCCTAGATTCAGGATGGATCCTAAATCCATTGACAGATGTTTTTGTAAGAAAAAGGAAGGAGAAATCTAAGACCCAAGAACAGATGAAAAAAAGCTGAGATTAGACAACTTCTGTGCAGAGACTGAGATTGTAGTTATGCTGAGCAAACCAAGTAATGACAGTAACCACCAGTAACTAGAAGAGGTAAGAAGATATTGTTCCCTAGAAGCTTCAGAGGGAGCATTGCCTTGCCAAGCTGCTGCTGCTAAGTCGCTTCAGTCGTGTCCGACTCTGTGCGACCCCATTGACGGCATCCCACCAGGCTCCCCCGTCCCTGGGATTCTCCAGGCAAGAACACTGGAGTGGGTTGCCACTTCCTTCTCCAATGCATGATAGTGAAAAGTGAAAGTGAAGTCGCTCAGTCGTGTCCACGTGGACTGCAGCCCACCAGGCTCCTCTAATCCATGGGATTTTCCAGGCAAGAGTACTGGAATTGGGTGCCATGGCCTTCTCCGTGCCTTGCCAAGACTTGATTTAAACTTCTATAAGTGTGATAGAATAAATCTGTATTGCTTGAAGCCTCAAAGTTTGTAATCATCTTTTGTGGCAGCCCTAGGAACCTAATACCCACTCCTCTTAACGGGGCACAAACCTAGGCAAAGGAGCAGGACAGGGAGAAGATGACATGCTTCCATTAAGTTATTTATTAAATAAAATTTCTATTAGACAGCTAATAAGTACTAAAACTAAGACATGAATAAGGTAAACATAGCTGTTTCCTTAAAGAAACAATCAATCCACAATGGAGGGAAACACTAATATAGTGAACACTAAATTAGAACACTACTCCCTTTATGACAAAGGAATATAGTATTATGGGACATTAAAAGAGCAAGAAAGACTTTGGAAAGAAGAAATATTGGCATTCAGACCTAAAAGCTTATTGTTGTTGTTTAGTCATATCTGACTCTTGCGACCCCATGGCTATAGCCCACCAGGCTCCTCTGTGGAAATTTCCAGGCAAGAATACTGGAGTGGATTGCCATGCCCTTCTCCAGGGGATCTTCCCAACCCAGGGATCGAACCGGGGTCTTCTGCATTGGCAGTGGGATTCTTTACCACTGAGCCACCAGGGAAGCCCTAAAAGCTGATTAGAAATAGTCAAATGAAATATTTGGGGAGGAGATATGTCCAGAAGTGGGGGTGCTAGCATTACAGGCAGGAGAACTGAGAAGCCTTGGGGTGAAAGAAAAGAGAAACTGTGACATTTTGAGGAATTGATATGTACCCACTATTGCTTAATAATAGAGCGAGAAGGGAAACATTAGAAATGTAGAAACTAGAAAGATACATAGGGCCCAGACCCTAAAAGGCTTTGCAATCCACCTAAAAAGTACAAAATGAATCTTAGAATAATGAAAATCTGTATTTGATTTCTAGTTTCCTAGAACTGTTGTAACCATGCCTCTGTCCTAGTGTCTGGTGGCCATTTGGCTTGGAGATTATTGTTTTAGTCACTAAGTCTTGTCCAACTTTTTGTAACATATCACTACAATGCTCTGTCTTCACGTGGCCTTCTCCCTGTGTGTCCTCACACGTCTTCCTTCACTGCATATGTCTGTCTCTGAATTCAGATTTCCCTTTTTTGTAAGAATACCAGTCATATTGGATTAGAGCCCACCCTGTGTGCTTCTCCAGTGGCTCAGCAGGGAAAGAATCTGCCTGCAATACAGGAGACATAGGGGACTGGAGGTTTGATCCCTGGATCAGGAACATCCCCTGGAGGAGGAAAGGCAACCCACTCCAATATTATTGCCTAGAAAACACCATGGACAGGGGATCCTGGTGGGCTACAGTCCATGGAGTTGCAAAGAGTCAGACACGACCGATCGACTTCCACTGTGTTAGTCGTTCAGTTGTGTCTGACTCTTTATGGCCCATGGACTGTAGCCTACCAGGCTCCTTTGTTCAGAGTTTCTCAGCCAAGAATACTGGAGTGGGTAGCCATTCCCTTCTCCAGAGGATCTTCCCAACCCAGGGACTGAACCCAATCTCCTGCATTGTAGGCAGATTCTGTACAGTCTGAGCTGCCAGGGAAGACCAGAGCTGACCATAATGACCTCATTTTCACTTCACTACCTCTGTAAAGACCCTATTTCCAAATAAAGACATATTCTGTGGTACTTGGGTTTGGCATTTCAACATATCTTTTCTTTGGGGGTATAATTTGAATAATAATAACTGAAATTTAAGAGATAATTTAAGAAATTTAAGAAAGAAATAAATGATCAGATTACTAAAAGATGACTGTGACTATAGGGAATTCTAATATTAGAAAAGAGTGAGTACAAGGAGATTACTAGAGGCTTCTAAGTTTAGTTCCTATGCAATACGATGGGGCCCCCCAGGTAATGCCTAAAATTTCCTTCTTACTCAAGACCCCAGCCCCAAGAAAAATGCACTGTGTTGTTTGCTTTGTTGCTCAGCATGTCTGACTGTTTGCACCCCATGGACTGTAGCCCACCAGGCTCTTCAGACCTTGGGAATTCTCCAGGAAAGATTATTAGAGTGCATTGCCATGCCTTCCTCTAGGGGATCTTCCGAATTCAGGGATCAAACCCAGGTCTCCCACATTGCAGGCAGGTTCTTTACCATCATGAGCCACCAGGGAAGCCTAGAAAAATGCACCTCCTGCCCTAATTACAAAACAAAGCTTCACAACTACCAGTGATTGCTAAGAAATCAGCCTATATTGAGGGTAAGGAAAGAGGAGAGAATTTTATCGACATTATTAGTATCACTAGAGTCCTTAGATTAATTTTCAAACAGTATCAAAATCCTGTTCCTTTGTAGTTTATCAACCAAAGTTGTTTGGTTCAGTATCTTAAATATATTCTAAGCTTATAGCTATTTTAACCAATATTAACATATTAAACCAAGTCTAAAATGTGATTATCACTCAGGAAAAGGAACTTCTCCTACATGATTTTCTTACTTAAAGGATTATGCCATTTCAAGATTATCTTCTTGAAGACAGAAAGCATTTTGGATTCATGTCATGTCACGTGCCATTCATTTCAACATAATAAAATGGTCATTTTCTGTTTGTATTAGTGTGTGTATATGAACTAGAGGATATTACAATATTCAGGGAGTAGACACAAATGCACAACCATGTTAGGGAGGTGTCCAATTTATAGGAAGATAATGAAATGTATGTTTTATGAAGGGCAAGTGAATTTTCTCAAGGCTTATTCTTAAGGGAATCGTGTCTGCCTGAAAGAGTACACTCAGAAAGCAAAATCTATACTGTTCTACAGCAGACACTATAAAAATGCAAATTAAGTTTGAAACATGCCTTATTCATGAATTTCTTAAAGTATTGAATTTGAATCTCTTAAAAATACAAAGCTAAAAATGGTTTTCATTTTAAAAGCTAAAAAATAAAATATGTATTTAAAGGGATAAATT
Source organism: Bos indicus (assembly GCF_029378745.1). NCBI lineage: Eukaryota > Metazoa > Chordata > Mammalia > Artiodactyla > Bovidae > Bos > Bos indicus. The sequence goes on along the minus strand of NC_091760.1, from coordinate 30,610,398 downwards.
ATACATAAGCATGATTTATAATTTATTGCCCATAAAACTTTTATCAAAGAAACAAGGAGAGTGGTATGTATGCAAATATAGGGATGCAAAATAAACATAGTTCTAGAAGCTGTGCACCAGAGAAGAAAGGGCACTTGACTTGTATTGGTTTTCTCTTTCAAATGTGGCTACAGTCCAAGTATCTTTTTTAAATTGTAAAGCTTAAGGTACTGCTAAAACCAGAGATGTGCTTTTTTGTGCTCATGCTTTGGTATTAAATCAAAATATTTTGCTTGAGTAGGGGTACCTTCTGTTCTGTTTCACATAATCTAGTTAGTGGCAGCAACATGTGAATTTTTGAAGTCTTTAAAGGCCACTTATTTTCTGTTGTTTGAACAGTTGTTGAGCCCTTATTTCTTCCTGACTTATTTCCATAAATGTCTCATGCTTGACAGTCCCACATATTTAATAGTCAAGAAGGATATCAGAACCATAAAGCAAGCTTAGATTTTCTAATCCACTACATCTGGCCTTTTAACAAGCACCTTTGTGAGAACTATGCCAACCTCTGTAACTTTCCACTTTCAATCACTTCTTCAAGTTTATGATAATGAAAAAATATAGTCTGTATCTGGGTCTGTTACAGAAAATTATAACCATAGTTTGAAACTTAATGGACTATAGCATCAGTTCAGATTCACTCAGGATTAGTTATTAGCTTCAAGAGATTGGTTATATGTAATATACTCCCACACATCCATTTTAACAATATTGAGTAAATAGAGAGAACATAAATAAAACTATTAACTATTTTTAAACTTATATTTCCTCCTATCATAACATGAGTAAATTTTCAGGATCTCAAACATGCTATAAAGAGAATGCAGTGTGCATCAAAAAAATCTTCCTTGAAGTGTACTTATCAAACTCTGTCTTCAAAGGGTATATTGCCCATGAAAAGTATATATTCCATTCCAAATAAAAAAATGCATCAACTGCTGCTAACTTTGAACATGAAAATAGATGGCACTTAGAAACTGTCAGAAAGAATTACATAAATTACAGGGCAATAACAGCAAAAAATGCATCTCCCCTTTAGTAAATATTGAAAAGAAAAAGAAGAACACAACTAACAGAGCCTTTTCTAATTACAGTCCTTACTCCTTGGAAGGAAAGTTATGACCAACCTAAATATCATATTGAAAAGCAGAGATATTACTTTGCCAACAAAGGTCTGTCTAGTCAAGGCTATGGTTTTTCCAGTGGTCATGTATGGATGTGAGAGTTGGACTGTGAAGAAAGCTGAGCTCTGAAGAATTAATGCTTTTGAACTGTGGTGTTGGAGAAGACTCTTGAGAGTCCCTTGGACTACAAGGAGATCCAACCAGTCTATTCTAAAGGAGATCAGTCCTGGGAGTTCTTTGGAAGGAATGATGCTGAAGCTGAAACTCCAGTACTTTGGCCACCTCATGCGAAGAGTTGACTCATTGGAAAAGACTCTGATACTGGGAGGGATTGGGGGCAGAAGGAAAAGGAGACGACAGAGGATGAGATGGCTGGATGGCATCACTGACTCGATGGATGTGACTTTGAGTGAACTCTGGGAGATGGTGATGGACCGGGAGACCTGGCATGCTGCGATTCATGGGGTCGTAAAGTCAGACACGACTGAGCGACTGAACTGAACTGAACTGAACCCATAGTTATCAGTTACATATTAGCCAATCTCATGAGCCATGATATAAACAATACTGAGGGAGTGAGGTATTTGATGAGGAAGGACAAGGCAATTTAATAGCTAGGGAGGGTATGGGGTGGGAGTAGGAATGAAAGCTGAGGAAAAGCTGAATATGATATGTAAACATGTACCGGGATAGAATAATTAGGGGCACAGCACCAGCGATTATGAGATGACAATTCTAAAAAGTTGGATAGCATACAAAATTGAGTGAACAAGAAAATACTATATTATGTCTAGCATCAAACTTCCACGAGCAGGTCTTTGAATTACTTTCAGTATCCATTGATTAATACCAAATTTCATTTTACAAGGCCTTGCTCCTATTTGCCCACATTGTTCTGCAATTTTATTTTTTTGCTTGCTAGATTGCCATCATATTTTGCGTTATTGGTCAACTTACTGTGGTTGTTCAATTTTTGTTCAAATATTATTAATGAGAATGATGATCCTGAGTATATATGAATGAACAGAAAACATGCATAACCAAATGCCTTGTCTTTGGTGTCATAAATATACTCTAATGAATTATAAAAGATATTTTAAATAGACCTTCATTGCTTAGTTTTAATTACTAAAAAATTGTCATTTATCCCAAGAAAATCTTGCAGAAGATGCTGCTAATTATCATAGTTTGACGGATCCTGAAACGGATGACCTCTCTGATGAAAACAAAACAAACAAACAAAAAATCTCCACTTTCATTTCCACTTTAAGTAATCATTTCATTCTATTTAACATCATTATCGGGTTGCAATCTCTTTTAAAGTATAATTATAAACAGAAGGATGATGACAGCAATGATAAAGAAAGGATGATAGTAATAAATGCCTACATTTGAGTCTCTCTAAATTATTTAAAATTTATTTCTTTACATTATTTTGTTTCATTATTACAAGATCACTATGAAAGAGGCAGGAAAACTAGTATTGTATCTAGTTAATAAGTAAGTAAAGCTTCAGTTCAGTTCAGTTCAGTTCAGTCGCTCAGTCGTGCCTGACTCTTTGCGACCCCATGAATTGCAGCACGCCAGGCCTCCCTGTCCATCACCAGTTCAGAGATTCAAATTATCTTATCTAGGGAATCAGTTCATTCATGTCTGATTCTGCGACCCTATGGACCACATCACACCAGGCCTTCCTGTGTATCACCAGTTCATGGAGTTTACCCAATCTCATGTCCATTGAGTTGGTAATCCCATCCAACCATCTCATCTTCTGTCGTCCCCTTCTCCTCCTGCCTTCAGTCTTTCCCAGCATCAGGGTCTTTTCAAATAAGTCAGCTTTTCACAGCAGATGGCCAAAGTATTGGAGTTGCAGCTTTAACATCAGTCCTTCCAATGAACACCCAGGACCAATCTCCTTTAGGATGGACTGGTTGGATCTCCTTGCAGTCCAAGACACTCTCAAGAGTCTTCTCCAACACCACAGTTCAAAACCATCAAATTCTTCTGCGCTCAGCTTTCTCTATAGTCCAACTCTCACATTCACACATGACTAATGGAAAAACCATAGCCTTGACTAGACAGACCTTTGTTGACAAAGTAGTGTCTCTGTTTTTTAATATGCTGTCTAGGTTTGGTCATAACTATCCTTCCAAGGAGTAAGCATCTTTTAATGTCTTTTAATTTGATGGCTGGAGTCACCATCTGCAGTGATTTCAGAGTCCCAAAAAATAAATTCCGCCACTCTTTCCACTGTTTCCCCATCTATTTGCCATGAAGTGATGAGACCAGATGCCATGATCTCAGTTTTCTGAATGCTGAGCTTTAAGCCAACTTTTTCACTCTCCTCTTTCACTTTCATCAAGAGGCTCTTTAGTTCTTCTTCACTTTCTGCCATAAAGGTGGTGTCTGCATATCTGAGGTTATTGATATTTCTCCCGGCAATCTTGATTCCAGCTTGTGCTTCATCCAGCCCAGCGTTTCTCAAGATGTACTCTGCATATAAGTTGAATGAGCAGGATGACAATATACATCCTTGATGTACTCCTTTTCCTATTTAGAACCAGTCTGTTGTTCCATGTCTAGTTCCAGTGGTTGCTTCCTGACCTACATACAGATTTCTTGCATTCGCAGGTGGATTCTTTACCTCTAGCGCCACCTGGGAAGCCAGATCTGGGGAATAATATACATATAAAGCAGGTCCAAGCTTAGGCCAAATATTTGATGCTCTACTACAAGGTCCTCTTTACCTTGCTGGTGTGTCCAAACATCTTATTTAAGGTCAAGAAAGAATCAGTGGGAATGCCTAGTATTTAGTTTTACTAGCATTTGGAAACATGGAAAGAGCACTGAGAGGGGAGATATATCAAAGATTAATTTCGTTATCTTTTCAATTTACTAAGACAAGTCTTTTGGGCTCTTACAAAAGCATAAAAATAAAATATATATACATATATATATATATATATACATATATATATATATATATATATATACACTTCTATGTTCATAGCAGCACTATTCACAACAGCCAAGTCATGGAAAAAATTTAAATGTCATCAACACATGAAGGGATAAAGAAGATGTGGTACATATATATAGTAGAATAGTACTCAACCATATGAAAGAACACAATAATGTCATTTGCAACAACATGGATGGAACTAGAGATTATCATAATAAGTGAAAGTAAGTCAGAAAGAAAAAGGCAAATACCATATGATATTCCTTATATGTGAAATCTAAAATAAGACACAAATGAACCTATTATAAAACAGAAACAGACTCAGAGAGAGAAAAGAGACTTCTGGTTGCCAAGGAGTCGGGGGTAGGCTGGAGGAGGGATAGACTGGGAATTTGAGATCAGCAGATGTACAGTATAATTTATAGTAAGTTTTGATTAAAAAAAAAAATAAGGTCCTACTCTATAGCACAGGACACTATATTCAGTATCCTGAAAGAAGCCATTATGGAACACAATATTTTTTAAAATACTTATATGTAAAGTTTACTTTTCAGCCCACATCAGAAATGAACATAACATTCATTGCATTGGCCAAAATGTTCATTCAAGTTTTTCCAAAATATGCTATAGGAAAAAAAAAAAAAAAAAACTTTTTGCCAACCCAATAAATCAACTATCAGTTCAGTTCAGTCACTCAGTTGTGTCCGATTCTTTGTGACCCCATGAATCGCAGCACGCCAGGCCTCCCTGTCCATCACCAACTCCCGGAGTTCACTCAAACTCATGTCCATCGAGTCGGTAATGCCATCCAGCCATCTCATCCTCTATCATCCCCTTCTCCTCCTGCCCCCAATCCCTCTCAGCATCAGGGTCTTTTCCAATGAGTCAACACTTCGTATGAGGTGGCCAAAGTACTGGAGTTTCAGCTTCAACATCAGTCCTTCCAATGAACACCCAGGACTGATCTCCTTTAGGATGGACTGGTGGGATCTCCTTGCAGTCCAAGGGACTCTCAAGAGCCTTCTCCAACACCACAGTTCAAAAGCATCAATTCTTCAGTGCTCAGCTTTCTTCACAGTCCAACTCTCACATCCCTACATGACCACTGGGAAAACCATAGCCTTGACTAGACAGACCTTTGTTGGCAAAGTAATGTCTCTGCTTTTGAATATGCTATCTAGGTTGGTCATAACTTTCCTTCCAAGGAGTAAGCCTCTTTTAATTTATTTGCTGCAATCACCATCTGGAGATATTTTGGAGCCCCAAAAAATAAAGTCTGACACTGTTTCCACTCTTTCCCCATCTATTTTCCCACGAAGTGATAGGACCAGATGCCATGATCTTCGTTTTCTGAATGTTGAGCTTTAAGCCAACTTTTTCACTCTCCTCTTTCACCTTCATCAAGAGGCTTTTTAGTTCCTCTTCACTTTCTGCCATAAGGGTGGTGTCATCTGCATATCTGAGGTTATTAATATTTCTCCCGGCAATCTTGATTCCATCCTGTGCTTCATCAAGCCCAGCATTTCTCGTGATGTACTCTGCATCTGAGTTAAATAAGCAGGGTGACAATATACAGCCTTGACAGACTCCTTTTCCTATTTAGAACCAGTCTGTTGTTCCATGTCCAGTTCTAACTGTTGCTTACTGACCTGCATATAGGTTTCTCAAGAGGCAGTCAGGTGGTCTGGTATTCCCATCTCTTTCAGAATTTTCCACACTTTATTGTGATCCACATGGTCAAAGGCTTTGGCATAGTCAATAAAGCAGAAATAGATGTTTTTCTGGAATTCTCTTGCTTTTTCCATGATCCACACCAGCAGATGTTGGCAATTTGATCTCTGGTTCCTCTGCCTTTTTGAAAACCAGCTTGAACATCTGGAAGTTCATGGTTCACATATTGCTGAAGCCTGGCTTGGAGAATTTTGAGCATTACTTTACTAGTGTCTGAAATGAGTGCAATTGTGTGGTAGTTGGAGCATTCTTTGGCCTTGCCTTTCTTTGGGATTGGAATGAAAACTGACCTTTTCCAGTCCTGTGGCCACTACTGAGTTTTCCAAATTTGCTGGCATATTGAGTGTAGAGTTTTCACAGCATCATCTTTCAGGATTTGAAATAGCTTAACTGGAATTCCATCACCTCCACTAGCTTTGTTTGTAGTGATGCTTTCTAAGGCCCACTTGATTTCACATGCATGATGTCAAGTATACTTCAATTTTGAAATAAAAGCAAAAATAAACAAATGGGACCTAATTAAACTTAAAAGCTTCTGCACAACAAAGGAAACTATTAGCAAGGTGAAAAGGCAGCCTTCAGAATGGGAGAAAATAATAGCAAATGAAGCAACTGACAAACAACTAATTCAAAAATATACAAGCAACTCCTACAGCTCAATTCCAGAAAAATAAATGACCCAATCAAAAAATGGGCCAAAGAACTAAATAGACATTTCTCCAAAGAAGACATACAGATGGCTAACAAACACATGAAAAGATGCTCAACATCACTCATTATCAGAGAAATGCAAATCAAAACCACTATGAGGTACCATTTCACACCAGTCAGAATGGCTGCGATCCAAAAGTCTACAAGCAATAAATGCTGGAGAGGGTGTGGAGAAAAGGGAACCCTCTTACACTGTTGGTGGGAATGCAAACTAGTACAGCCACTATGGAGAACAGTGTGGAGATTCCTTAAAAAACTGGAAATAGAACTGCCTTATGATCCAGCAATCCCACTGCTGGGCATACACACTGAGGAAACCAGAAGGGAAAGAGACACGTGTACCCCAATGTTCATCACAGCACTGTTTATAATAGCCAGGACATGGAAGCAACCTAGATGCCCATCAGCAGATGAATGGATAAGAAAGCGGTGGTACATATACACAATGGAGTATTACTCAGCCATTAAAAAGAAAACATTTGAATCAGTTCTAATGAGGTGGATGAAACTGGAGTCTATTATACAGAGTGAAGTAAGCCAGAAGGAAAAACACCAATACAGTATACTAACACATATATATGGAATTAAGAAAGATGGTAACAATAACCCTGTATACGAGACAACAAAAGAGACACTGATGTACAGAACAGTCTTTTGGACTCTGTGGGAGACGGAGAGGGTAGGATGATTTAGGAGAATGGCATTGAAATATGTATAATATCATATATGAAACGAGTTGCCATTCCAGGTTTGATGCACGATACTGGATGCTTGGGGCTGGTGCACTGGGACGACCCAGAGGGATGGTATGGGGAGGGAGGAGGGAGGAGGGTTCAGGATGGGAAACACATGTATACCTGTGGTGGATTCATTTCGATATATGGCAAAACCAATACAATATTGTAAAGTTAAAAACTAAAATAAAATTAAGGTGAAAAAAAATTAATTAATTAATTTTAATTGGAGACTAGTCACTTTAAATATTGTGGTAGGTTTTGCCATACATTGACATGATTTAAGGGTCGAGTGCCTGATGAACTACGGACTGAGGTTAATGACACTGTACAAGACACAGGGATCAAGACCATCCCTAAGAAAAAGAAATGCAAAAAAGCAAAATGGCTGTCTGAGCAGGCCTTACAAATAACTTTGAAAAGAAGAAAAGCAAACAGCAAAGGAGAAAAGGAAATATATACCCATTTGAATGCAGAGTTCCGAAGAATAGCAAGGAGAAATAAGAAAGCCTTCCTCAGTGATCAATGCAAAGAAATAGAGGAAAACAATAGAATGGGAAAGACTAGAGATCTCTTCAAGAAAATTAGAGATACCAAGGGAACATTTCATGCAAAGATGGGCTCGATAAAGGACAGAAATGGTATGGACCTAACAGAAACAGAAGATATTAAGAAGAGGTGGCAAGAATACACAGAAGAACTGTACAAAAAAGATCTTCACGACCCAGATAATCACGATGGTGTGATCACCTATCTAGAGTCAGACATCCTGGAATGTGAATTCAACTAGGCCTTAGGAAGCATCACTACAAACAAAGCTAATGGAGGTGATGGAATTCCAGTTGAGCTATTTCAAATCCTGAAAGATGATGCTGTGAAAGTGCTGCACTCATTATGCCAGCAAATTTGGAAACTCAGCGGTGGCCACAGGACTGAAAAAGGTCAGTTTTCATTCCAATCCCAAAGAAAAGCTATGCCAGAGAATGCTGAAACTACTGCACAATTGCACTCATCTCACACACTAGTAAAGTAATGCTCAAAATTCTCCAAGCCAGGCTTCAGTAATATGTGAACCATGAACTTCCAGTTGTTCAAGCTGGTTTTCGAAAAGGCAGAGGAACCAGAGATTAAATTGCCAGCATCCACTGGATCATCAAAAAAAAGCAAGAGAGTTCCAGAAAAACATCTATTTCTGCTTTATTGACTATGCCAAAGCCTTTGACTGTGTGGATCACAATAAAGTGTGGAAAATTCTGAAAGAGATGGGAATACCAGACCACCTGATCTGCCTCTTGAGAAAGCTGTATATAGGTCAGTAAGCAACAGTTAGAACTGGACATGGAAATAAATAGGAAAAGGAGTCTGTCAAGGCTGTATATTGTCACCCTTCTTATTTAACTCATATTCAGAGAACATCATGAGAAATGCTGGGCTGAATGAAACACAAGCTGGAATCAAGATTGCTGGGAGAAATATTAATAACCTCAGATGGGCAGGTGACACCACCGTTAGAGCACAAAGTGAAGAACTAAAGAGCCTCTTGATGAAAGTGCAAGACGAGAGTGAAAAAGTGGGCTTAAAGTTCAGCATTCAGAACACTAAAATCATGGCATGTGCTCCCATCACTTCATGGGAAAGAGATGGGGAAACAGTGGAAATAGTGGCTGAATTTATTTTCTGGGACTCCAAAATCACTGCAGATGGTGACTGCAGCCATGAAATTAAAAGATGCTTACTCCTTGGAAGGAAAATTATGACCAACCTAGACAGAATATTAAAAAGCAGAGACACTACTTTGTCAACAAAGTTCCATCTAGTCAAGGCTATGGTTTTTCCAGTAGTCATGTATGGATGTGAGAGTTGGACTATAGAGAAAGCTGAGTGTAGAAGAATTTGATGTTTTTGAACTGTGGTATTGGAGAAGACTCTTGAGAGTCTCTTGGACTGCAAGGAGATCCAACCAGTCCATTCTGTAGGAGATCAGTCCTGGGTGTTCATTGGAAGGGCTGATGTTGAAGCTGAAATGCCAATACTTTGGCCACCTGATATGAAGAGCTGACTTATTGGAAAAGACCCTGATACTGGGAAATACTGAGGGCAATAGAAGGAGACGACAGAGCATGAGATGGTTAGATGGCATTACTGACTCAATGGACATGAGTATGGGTATGCTCCAGGAGTTGGTGATGGACAGGGACGCCTGGCATGCTGCAGTTCATGGGGTCACGAGGCAGACATGACTGAGCTACTGAACTGAACTGTCATGAATCAGCCATGGGTATACATGTGTTTCCCCTTCCTGAACCACCCCCCAATCCTATCCTTTCCCTCTGGTTATCCCAGTGCATCAGCTTTGAGTGCCCTGTTTCATGCATCAAATTTGGACTGGTCATCTATTTCACATATGGTAGTACACATGTTTCAAGGCTCTTCTCTCAAATCATCCCACCCTCGCCTTCTCCCAGAGAGTCCAAAAGTTTGTTCTTTACATCTGTGTCTCTTTTGCTGTCTTGTACATGGTGTCATCATTACCATCTTTCTAAATTCCACATATATGTGTTAATATAGTGTATTGGTATTATTGGTATTTTTCTTTCTGACTTATGTCACCCTGTGTAATAGGCTGTAGTTTCATCCATTCATTAGAACTCAAATGTGTTCTTTTTTATAGCTGAGTAATATTCCATTGTGTATATGTACCACAAATTTCTTATCCATTCTTCTGCTGATGGACATCTAGGTTGCTTCTGTGTCCTAACTACTGTAAACAGTGCTGCATTGAACACTGGTGTTTGCATGTCTCTTTCAATTTTGGTTTCCTTGCTGTGTATGCCCAGCATTCTGACTGCTGGGTTGTATGGCAGTTCTATTTCCAATTTTTTAAGGAATCTCCACACTGTTCTCCATAGTGGCTGTACTAGTTTGCATTTCCACCAACAGTGTAAGAGGATTCCCTTTTCTCCACACCCTCTCCAGCATTTATTGTTTGTAGACTTTTTGATGGCAGCCATGCTGAGTGGCTTTTCATTCCAATCCCAAAGAAAGGCAATGCCAAAGAATGCTCAAACTACCACACAATCGCACTCATCTCACACGCTAGTAAAGTAATGCTTAAAATTCTCCAAGCCAGGCTTCAGCAATATGTGAATTTCCTGATGTTCAGGCTGGTTTTAGAAAAGGAACCAGAGATCAAATTGCCAACATCCGTTGGATCATGGAAAAAGCAAGAGAGTTCCAGAAAAGCATCTATTTCTGCTTTATTGACTATGCCAAAGCCTTTGACTGTGTGGATCACAAGAAACTGTGGAAAACTCTGAAAGAGATGGGAATACTGGAACATCTGATCTGCCTCTTGAGAAATTTGTATGCAGGTGAGGAAGCAATAGTTAGAACTGGACATGGAGCAACAGACTGGTTCCAAATAGGAAAAGGAGTATGTCACGGCTATATATTGTCACCCTGTTTATTTAACTTATATGCAGAGTACATCATGAGAAACACTGGACTGGAAGAAACACAAGCTGGAATCAAGATTGCCAGGAGAAATATCAACAACCTCAGATATGCAGATGACACCACCCTTATGGCAGAAAGTGAAGAGGAAATAAAAAGCCTCTTGATGAAAGTGAAAGTGGAGAGTGAAAAAGTTGGCTTAAAGCTCAACATTCAGAAAACGAAGATCACAGCATCCGGTCCCATCACTTCATGGGAAATAGATGGGGAAACAGTGAAAACAGTATCAGACTTTATTTTTCTGGGCTCCAAAATCACTACAGATGGTGACTGCAGCCATGAAGTTAAAAGATGCTTACTCCTTGGAAGGAAAGTTATGACCGACCTAGATAGCATATTCGAAAGCAGAGACATTACTTTGCCAACAAAGGTTCATCTAGTCAAGGCTATGGTTTTTCCTGTGGTCATGTATGGATGTGAGAGTTAGACTGTGAAGAAGGCTGAGGGCCGAAGAATTGATGCTTTTGAACTGTGGTGTTGGAGAAGACTCTTGAGAGTCCCTTGGACTGCCAGGAGATCCAACCACTCCATTCTGAAGGAGATCAGCCCTGGGATTTCTTTGGAAGGAATGATGCTAAAACTGAAACTCCAGTACTTTGGCCACCTCATGCGTAGAGTTGACTCATTGGAAAAGACTCTGATGCTGGGAGGGATTGGGGGCAAGAGGAGAAGGGGACGACAGAGGATGAGATGGCGGGATGGCATCACTGACTCAATGGACGTGAGTCTCAGTGAACTCCAGGAGTTGGTGATGGACAGGGAGGCCTGGCGTGCAGCAATTCATGGGGTTGCAAAGAGTTGGACACAACTGAGCGACTGATCTGATCTGATCTGATTCTGTGTGGCATGAAATGGTACCTCATTGTGGTTTTGATTAGCATTTCTTTGATAATGACTGATGCTGAGCATCTTTTCGTGTGTTTGATAGCCATCTGTATGTCTTTTTGGAGAAATGTCTGTTTAGTTCTTTGGCCCATTTTTTTTTTTTTTTAATGGAATAAAGGAAACTGTAAGCAAGGTGAAAAGGCGGCCCTCAGAATGGGAGAAAATAATACCAAACAAAACAACTGACAAATAATTAATCTCCAAAATATACAATCAGCTCATGCAGCTTAATTCTAGTAACACATTTTGAAAGCATCAATTCTTTGGCACTTAGTCAAAGTGCCAATTTTATGGTCCAACTCTTATATCCATACATGACTACTTTGACTATATGAACCTTTGTTGGCAAAGTGATGTCTCTGCTTCTTAATATGCTCTCTGCATGGCTTCAATAATGGGAAGCATCCCACCTCAGAAGAAGCCCCTGATACTTTGAAATATTTGCAATTATTAGTTTCTTATCAAAATGAGAGCAAGTCTGCTATCTTTGTTATTTATAACTACTTCCTGAAGATAACTATATACTTTCAAACTCTCATATTCTGTCTCCAGGCCTTCACTTGACAAGCTTATTTAAAAGTTTAAAGCTTTTTATTTAAATTTAACCAGTCAAAGAGGATCATGGAAGCTTGATGAGGCCTAACAGTCTATCACAGAAACTCTCTTTGGGTTCTGTGGTGTTCTAGTCACACAGATTTTGCCAGGAAATTTTTCTGTAGCAAAAATCTCCAAATTTTAGCCATCAGAGGTAAAGAATTAACCTGCAAATGTGTTTTGATCCTTGGGTCAGGAAGATCTTCTGGAGAAGGAAATGGCAACCCAGTCCAGTATTCTTGCCTGGAAAATTCCATCCTGGCAGGCTACAATCTATGGGTCCTCAGCGAGTTGGACACAACTGGGTGACTAAGCACAACATAGCACAGAATTATTTATTCCTCACTTTATACTTCATCTAGGCATCTATAGCAAGTCTTTAGCCATGTTTCCTATGGTCTGCTTCCTGGATCTAGGCTGGTATGCAGATCCTATCTTGTTCTTGTAGGGAAAGAAAAAATGAGGTGGCTGAACCTCCTAATAGCCTTGTGGGGGAAGACCCTTTTTTCCAATGTCTCATGTCACTTCCCTTGCATTCTATTGGCTAAAGTAAGCCCCACGGCCAACCTTTAAGAAAAGAACACCATGGGCTTCCCTGGTGGCTCAGTGGTAAAATATCCGCCTGTCAATGTGGGGTACAAGGGTATGATCCTCGTCGGAGAAGATCGCTCATGCCACAGAGCCACAAAACCTGTGCACCGCAACTACGGAACATGTGCTCTAGAGCCCAGGAACTGCAACTACTGAGCCCTGAAGCCTATGTGCCCGAGAGCCTGGGCTCAGCAACAAGAGAAGCCACTGCAATGAGAAACCCACGCATCTAATGAAGAGTAGTCCCCACTCAGCACAACTAGATAAAGCTCGTGCAGCAGTGAAGACAGAGCACAACCCAAAGTAAATAAATAAAATTTTTTCTCTTTTTTTTTTTTAAAGAAAAGAATACAGCTTACATGGAGGCACTGCAAATCATGTGACTCTCCAGGGGAGGGAACTATACATCTTTACTGGTTGCTGTGTGACTGCTGTGTCTACCTGTGAGAGATGTACCTTAAATGTCAGAGATGATTTTTCTGATAATTGGGAGTAATATGTAATCTACCACAGTTAGAAATTGTCAGAAAAATCATTTCTGACATTTAAGGTATGTTATTGATAATTCTTGGCTTCCCTGCAGCAACTCACCTATTGTCACTTTAATTATGTTGTTCCCTCTGGGCAGCCTAGTCTCAACTGATAACATCTGTAACTAAAAGACATTTCTTGAGCAAAGTTGTCATTTGATGGGCATGGATTTCAAATACACAGAGTTTCCTTCCAGCATCATTTATATACGTAGGCCCCAGTGAGTCACTGACTGTGTCCTATTCACGAATCTCTCAAGCCTTGATATTTGCCACTTCTTCCATACAACAATTAACTATGCTTCAATATATATTTCATTGGAATGTTTCATGTGGTACCTTTCTCTCAACATACTAAGTAATCTTTCCTATGATTCCATTCCCTTAAAATGTCATAAAAACTGGACACACAGAAGACAAGAAGTTTATTTTATACATGATACACTGTATTTTTAGGAATGCATCCCAAATTTATTCATGATGATCATAGTATAGCCTTATCTTGTTCTATACTAATCTCCCTCAATGAATCCTAAATTCATTTGTGGTAATCACAGATTATATTAACTTGTATGGTTGGATCTTAGGGTTATCCAGGTCCTCAAAATAAATTTTACCTAAAATGGCATTAATTCATTGATTTTAATTTCATTGCAACTGAGGTTTATTTTTTTTTTTATTTGAATTTTCAGACTAAGTGTGGATCTTTGCTTTATCCATTCAATTTCTTCTTGTTTGGTTCAGGCCATTCTTCAAACTTGGCGAGATCTTTACAATCCAAATCTTGCTGGCAATGCATTAACTAGATAATCTAGATTTGTGTCACCTACAAATACGATGACCATGACTTCTGTGTGTTCAGAAAAGCTGTTGATAAAACTGTTGAATGGGCCATTTTCAAAGAAACAGAATTCCAAAACATATTGCTTGAGACCTTATCACAGTAGACAATGATCCATTAATCAGCAATCAGCTGTCTTTCAATCCACAGTCCTTTACTAGCATTCTGTGTGTTTCTGCATCTTATCCACAAAGATACGGTGACAGGGCTGTGAAGCTGTTGAGCTGTAACCATCCTATCTATTGTCAGAATCAGTTCTGTTGCTTTAATAGACACTAGAGATATTTCCTGTCCTCCCTGCTCTCTGTGTGTTCTTTCCAAAGCTGTGTATACACTTAGTGGAAGAGGAAAATCTTTCAAATGCTCACAAATTACCATGTTAAATGCATTGCTCACATTCATATTTATTATGTATAGCTTCCCTTAAACTACCAATCAGAAATGAAAATAAGATTAGTCTCTAATGAACTCACAAACTATTTCTTTAATAATGATTGAATGGTCCTTTGATTTTTACCACTGATTACAAATTTGGATGTTACTGTCTATTAACATATCCCAATCCTTGTCAAGTTCATGGTATTTTTTTGTTTTAATTTCATAGTTTTATTTATTAACTGAAAAATGTTTAACTGCCTGATTGGAATCCAAACCACCACATCACAGTTCATTCACCAAATTGGCAATTATTTTTTCAATTTACTAGAATTATTTGTGATGAAATGCAATTTGTTTAATCTAGGCTTTCCCCAAAGTGTTAGCTACTTTTGTCCTAGTTTTATAAATGTTATATTATACCATCAAAATACATGATATATACCCAGAATTCAAGAAAATATACCCAGAATAAAGGCAGGGCATTGCTGGGACTCAACCCAAGCTTGTTGGGACTCAGGCTAAGCAAGATCATTTTCACTCAGCACTGGATAACTGGATGCAAGACAAGTACCAGAGACAGTTAAGTGGCCTGATCAGACTGGTAAAAGACCAAACACCCAGCTAAGAGGAAAACAATCAAATAAAATTTACCAAGGGGGCTAAAACAGAAGAGTATCAGGACATGTGCAAGCCCCCAGAGCCAGACCTGTATGACTGAACTATCTACTCAGAAACCTGTAGAGATTTTTTTGTAGTTCTATTTCATGTTGAAGTGAACTATCCTCGTTCATTTAGGAAATGTTCTCTTTATAGGAAAATGAAGCCTATTTCCATGAAATAAGCACAAAGGTAATCAATTACTTTTAGTTTCTTTTTTTATATGTAAATTTATTTATTTATTTTCAGTTGTGCTGGGTCTTTGCTGCTGCATGCAGGCTTTCTCTAGATGCCATGAGAGGGGGCTACTCCAGTTGCAGTGCATGAAGGCTTCTCATTGTAGTGGCTTCTCCTATTGCAGAGCACAGGCTCTAGGGTGGCATACTTCAGTAGTTGAGGTGAGTGTGCTCAGTTGTTGCCACACATGGGCTTAGCTGTCCCAGGGCATGTGGGATCTTCCCGAATCTGGGATCTAACTGGTATCCCCTGCACTGCAAGGTGGATTCTTAAACAGTGGATCACCAGTGAAGCCCTACTTCTGATTTCTGAGGTCATGACCAACTTAGGGTTGGAATAATTTACTTTCCCCTCTCTCTCTCTTAAAACTCCCTTTCTTAGATTCCTGTGCTGACCGTGACCTGCCTAAAACTCAGACTCTTATAGAACAAATGTTACATCTTTGCATGATAACTAAATTACTAATTTTTTCATCCCTTACAAGCAATTCTTTCACAAATATAAGGCTGGTATTGTGATTTACCTTAATATTTAGCTTTTGTTTTCCAAATATATATTTATTATACATTTATATATTATTTAATATAATACACTTAAATATATATGTATATAGATGTATAAATATATATGTGCATATACATTTATGTGTGTGTGTGTGTGTATATATATATATATGAGTGGCATTACACTCTTTGGATATATTATTGCATTTCTATTAAGTGAATATGTTCATTAGTGTACTTTAATTTATTGTAAAGATGGGAAATGGATGCTCAGAGCATTTTTAGTGTATTCAGTCTTACACTTAGTGTTCAGTTCAGTTCAGTCACTCAGTCGTGTCCGACTCTTTGTGACCCCATGAATCACAGCATGCCAGGCCTCCCTGTCCATCACCAACTCCTGGAGTTCACTTAGACTCACGTCCATCGAGTCAGTGATGCCAACCAGCCATCTCATCCTCGGTTGTCCCCTTCTCCTCCTGCCCCCAATCCCTCCCAGCATCAGAGCCTTTTCCAAAGAGTCAGCTCTTTGCATCAGGTGGCCAAAGTATTGGAGTTTCAGCTTCAACATCAGTCCTTCCAAAGAACACCCAGGACTGATCTCCTTTAGGATGAACTAGTTGGATCTCCTGGCAGTCCAAGGGACTCTCAAGAGTCTTCTCCAACACCACAGTTCAAAAGCATCAATTCTTCAGCGCTCAGCTTTCTTCACAGTCCAACTCTCACATCCATACATGACTACTGGAAAAACCATAGCCTTGACTAGACGGACCTTTTTTGGCAAAGTAATGTCTCTGCTTAATACCTATGAAATGCCTATTATATCACAGTCCACAGCTTTTTTCACAAAAGCAAAATTTTTTAAAACTATTAGACTTTCAGATATCATTCACTTTTACATTCCACTGATAGAAATGTATAACATTTCTTGAGAGTCATTTGGCAATATGTAGAAAAAGATATAAAAAATTTGGTGAAGCTGTGACAAACTGTCAAATTATATGTCAAGTATTTGACAAAATCTCACAGAGAAAAGTTAAGGAAAAAGAAGCTGACCTCAGTAACCATTAAAGTCTCTACTTTCAAATGTCTTAAGAAAACAAAAACAAAGTTCAAATGAAATAAACGAGATTTTTAAAAAAGCATTTTTCACAGAAATAGAATGATCAATCCTAAAATTTGTATGAACCATAAAGACCTTGAATGCAACCTTGAGAAAGAATGACAAAGCTGTAGGCATAGATTTCAAACTATATTACAAAAGTATAGTAATCAAAATAGTAAGGTGTTGGTATAAAAACATATATTTCAATGGAATAGGATATACCACATCATTAATCAGGGAAATGTAAATACAAGCCACAATGAGATTATGACCTCAAACCTGTCAGAATGGTTGTTATTAAAAGACAAATGCTGGCGAGGATGTAGAGAAAAGAAAACACCTGTGCACTATTGGCGGAAATGTAAATTCATACAGAACAGTGTGGAGTTTTCTCAAAAAATTAAAAATGATCCAATTTTACCTCTGAGTATTAATCTGAAGAAAACAAAAGCACTACCTTGAAAAGATGTATGCATCCCAGTGTTTATTGTAGCAGTATTTACATAGCCAAGGTATGGAAACAATTTAAGTATCCACCAGTGAATGAAAAGATAAGGAAAATGTGATATACACACATAGGAATATTATTCAGCCATAAAAAATGAAATCTTGCCATTTGTAACAACATGGATGAACTTCAAAGGTATTATACTGAGTGAAACATGTCAGAGAGAGAAAGAAAAATACTGTATGATCTCTCTTAAATGTAGAATTTATAAATAAATAGAGTAAAGAATAAATGAACAGTAAACAAACCAAGCTGATACAGAGAATAGATTGTCAGTTGCCAGAAGTGGGGGATAGAGGGTAAAAGAAATGCATGAATTGTGTTTATTTTAGTTTAAATAGGCTGAATAAATAAACAAACAAAAATAATTAATTTTGTAACATAGCTAATGCAAGAAAAAATCTGAAAGGCAACTAAGAGCAACCTCACAAACATTGGAGGGAATCTATTATGGAGCTGGACTTTACAGTCTACGGAAGCTAGTAACCAACTGTGCTATACTTATTAGCATATGTAGGATTGGGGAGCTTTCCTGGTAGCTTAGCTGGTACAGATTCCACCATTTATGCAGGAAATGCCAGTTTAATTCCTGGGTCAGGAAGATCCCCTGGAGAAGGGATGGGCTACCCACTCCAGTATTCATGGGCTTCCCTGGTGGCCCAGATGGTAAAGAATCTGCATACAATGCAGACCTGAGTTCAATCCCTGGGTTGGGAAGCTCTCATGGAGGAGGGCATGACAACCCACTCCAGTATTCTTGCCTAGAGAATCCCTATGGGCAGAGGAGCCTGGCAGGCTACAGTCCATGTGGTCACAAAGAGTTAGACATTACTGAGCAATTAAGCAGAGCACAGCATATGTTGGATTGTTATCCCATTTCTATAACCCAGTCTTTCAACTATACCATAGTAACTTAGGTAGCAGAAACAAAGTGTGCTGTTAAGAGGCAAAGGGTAAATACAAAGAACAATCATTCACTGAATGTAACTCCATGTCTTTCCCAGAGCTAAGCACATTGACGATATTAACACCTTAATTCTACAGAAAATAAAGCACACCCTAATAGGTGTATATTGATCACATCCTCTTTTTATTCAAGAGGGAACCAAGTTCACCAATTCAAACAGAAATACATTGGAAAACTGAGATTTGAATCCAGGTCTGCCTCACTCAAAAGCTCAAATTCTTAATTGCTATGCCATGAATAATTTCCTATTAATCATGATTTATCTCTTATTAATGATAAAAGAGTCATTATATATTTTGGCTCTATGATATTTTAATCTTAAATGTCATTCTGGAAAACAAAATGTCTTTAAAAGAGAAAAAGTGGCTACTTTTTCTAGACTCCAAGGATAATTTTCCTCACTAAAACCCATTTTTATATATATATTTGATTATATTGCAATGTAAATTTGATGGACATATGTTTTATTTAAATAATGTAATTTGTACTACTCAAAAACTAACAAAAGGATTTAATCATAATTATAACCAAATCCAATCACTGTGCCACTAAAATCTATAATACACTCATGTTATGGTCACCATATTTTATGTTTCTGTGTTTCTTTTTTTCCATTTCTTTCTCTAAGGTAAGGCTAAGTGCTTGTCACTTTACTGGCTGGTGTCCAGAACTGATTGACAGTATGATAAGCGAAGTAAGTAAGTGAAGTCGCTCGGTCATGTCCGACTCTTTGTGACCCCATGGACTGCAGCCTACTAGGCGCCTCCATCCATGGGATTCTCCAGGCAAGAATATTGGGGTGGGTTGCCATTTCCTTCTCCAGGGGGTCTTCCCAACCCAGGGATCGAACCCAGGTCTCCCACATTGCAGGCAGACACTTTAACCTCTGAGCCACCAGGGAAGCCCTAACTCTAAATGATATGCAGATTGGACATTGAATTAATGGCTATGTAAATATGGTGCTTTTACTCCTACGTAAGTATAATCTTACACATTTATGAAACATAAGTTGTACACATCCAACCAAATACAGAAATACATGTTCTTTTAGTGTTATTATTCATACCAATGTTCAGGTAAAGAACACTGCCTGCCTTCCTTTCCCTTTCTCTAAGTTCTTTCCTTTGTTATGGGTCAAATTCTTACCTCATTCACAAAGCTTTTCTAGACCTCTTCTAGTCTACTTAATTGGCACTTAACATTGACTATCTTATATTCTTTCTTAAGTGTTAATAATGATGCTGCTAACTATGCATTAGCTTTTGTGAAGTAATTACTGATTATATGTAAGGACAATTGTTTAATCCCCTTGAGAGATTTGAGATCATCTGCTATTGCTACTTGCCTTTCTTCCCTTTTTAATATTTCTACATATACCAATCATCCTTTTAATTATCATGACATAAGTTGGAAAAATCAGTGGATGTAATTAACATGAAAATAAATTTAGAAATAGATGAGCATTCCTTTCATCCATGCTAATTTCACCTTCATAATTAGCTAATATTTTATAATAAAATCTAATATATAGATTCTAAGAATCTTAATTCTACTTAGTCCTCATGTAAAATATAACTTTAACAATATTCCTCACTTTTCAATATATTATTTATATTTGTGTATATTATTTATATTTTTGGACTAATTGAACATTTATTAATCCAAAATTTTAAATTACTCATTTCTTTGTTTTGGGTTAGTGTAAAAATGTAGGAAAGATTTTTTTCTCAGCTGAAAAGCATGTAATACATGCCAGGAAGAATTTCAACAAATATGGTTAGGAGTTTGAAATATTGGTGTTTAAAGTGGTAAGATTCAGAATTAACAAAATTGCCAATGTTTATTACCTTAGTTGTTGGAAGAGGGTGTTTGCTACGACCAGTGCATTCTCTTGGCAGAACACTGTTAGCCTTTGCCCTGCTTCATTCTGTACTCCAAGGCCAAATTCGCCTGTTACTCCAGGTGTTTCTTGACACATGGACATCACCAGATGGTCAACACCGAAATCAGATTGATTATATCATTTGCAGCAAAAGATGGAGAAGCTCTATACAGTCAGCAAAAACAAGACTGGGAGTGGACTGTGGCTCAGATCATGAACACCCTACTGCCAAATTCAGACTTAAATTGAAGAAAGTGGGGAAAGCCACTAGACCATTCACATATTACCTAAATCAAACCCCTTATGACTATACAGTGGAAGTGAGAAATCTATTTAAGGGACTAGATCTGATAGACAGAGTGCCTGATGAACTATGGACAGAGGTTTGTGACATTGTACAGGGGACAGGGATCAAGATCATCCCAAGAAAAAGAAATGCAAAAAAGCATATTAAAAAGCAGAGACATTACTTTGCCAAAAAAAGTTCATCTAGTCAAGGCTATGATTTTTCCAGTAGTCATGTATGGATGTGAGAGTTGGACTAAAGAGGAAGCTGAGCGCTGAAGAATTGATGCTTTTGAACTGCGGTGTTGGAAACGACTCTTGAGAGTCCATTGGACTGCAAGGAGATCCCACCAGTCCGTCCTAAAGGAGATCAGTCCTGGGTGTTCTTTGGAAGGATTGATGTTGAAGCTGAAACTCCAGGACTTTGGCCACCTCATGCAAAGAGCTGACTCATTGGAA
Source organism: Bos indicus (assembly GCF_029378745.1). Classification (NCBI taxonomy): domain Eukaryota; kingdom Metazoa; phylum Chordata; class Mammalia; order Artiodactyla; family Bovidae; genus Bos; species Bos indicus. The sequence continues at coordinate 30,589,165 of NC_091760.1, read as the reverse complement.
AAGACCCTGATGCTGGGAAAGATTGGGGGCAGGAGGAGAAGGGGATGACAGAGGATGAGATAGTTGGATGGCATCTCCGACTCGATGGACATGGGTTTGGGTGGACTCCGGGAGTTGGTGATGAGAGGGAGGCCTGGCGTGCTGTGGTTCATGGGGTTGCAAAGAGTCGGACATGACTGAGTGACTGAACTGAAATGATTACCTTAGTCCCTGATGGCATCAGGTCAGTGAGACAGAATTTATATATTAGTATATGTAACTTTAATTCTTTGCAAATACTGTAGAATCTAATGACTTAGATGGCAACAGAATTCTCCATACTTGTACAAATCCATTCTAGTTATTTTTATTACTACAAAGGTGCATTTTTTATAATTACAGAATGATATTTAGCACAAAGTAAATTAGATTTATTTTATCTATATGCCACAAAAGGTCAAATTCCATCTATTCATGTTCTCTCTTTTCTGAAATGAAAAGTATTTTAGATTTCCAAAAGATAATCAGATGTTGACAACCTTTGGGAAACCTAAGTTTTTGTTTTCTCAACAATTCTTAGACACTTATTAAATGTCTTTTGACATGGACATGGGAGAGCATGAGTTCACTTTATGGTCAGTATTGTCATCTTAGTAGTGGATATAATAAATGACATACAAATGTTTTATTCATTATGATGTGCTCATTGTTTTAATGAACAGAAGTAAGAGAGCAAGTGAAAACCATGTTCCATAACAAAATGCTACTTCAAGTAATGTAGTTCATTATGAGCTCGCTAACCATATTAGGTTACAAATTTGCACATAGAATTTTTTTTTTTTTTTTCAGTTTGTAGCATTAGTATTTTAACAGAGGGCATCGGTGTAATGGGGAAATTTTAGTGGCTGTATGTGCCTTTTATCTAGGTAAATAGATAACATTTAGCTTGTTTCTAAGATTGATGTCCCTGAATTTCATTTCACTTTGTGAGGGAAGCTTGGTACATACTGGTAACTCAAGAAAATAATCAGAAGTTAATTTTATATTCTGCGTCACTTCATCATGATTTCCATCAATATGGATGATACGTGAACAAAAGCAGATGAGGAGTACTATCATAAATTCAGCACATTAATAAAAATAAGCTTATTAATAAGCCCTAAATAGTTTTCCCTTCATTTGTATACTGTCATACCTACTTAGCAACATGTTACCTGCTCCAAATATGTTTATATAGTGATGCCCAGTGATCTTATATACTATGTTAGACAAGTTATCTAATAATAAAATATTACTTGAAAAGAGGTAACTCTGAAGATTCATTCTGATCAAACTTTCAAAAAATATTGCATTTTAAAGACTAGTTATCTCACAAATAATGACAATAGAAGACATGGTCCTGCCTTGGGTAAGTTTTTATATTGGTGGAGAAAACAGATAAATACAAATTTATTCATTTCTGTATCTTTATATGACACAAGTTTCTAGTGATTCAGATAATCAGGACCCAGATGAAGTAAGCAGGGAAGTTTCATGTGATGGTGATATTTAACTAAATTTGGTTGTAGAGGAAAAACACATTTTTCCCCACACACACATTATTTTTCCCCCACACTGTTTCCTCCACTATGTAGAGGAAACACTGCTTCAAAATCCCCAGGCAACAAACTTTGCTTGTTTTTTAATGGCTGTGTTTACTAAACATCATTTATGAAGCATATCTTTTTCTGTAAACTGTTAAGTCGCTTCAGTCAGACTCTGTGCGACCCCATAGATGGCAACTCATGAGGCTCCCCTGTCCCTGGGATTCTCCAGGCAAGAACTGGAGTGGGTTGCCATCTCCTTCTCCAATGCATGAAAGTGAAAAGTGAAAGTGAAGTCGCTCAGTCGAGTCCGACTCTTGGCGACCCCATGGACTACAGCCCACCAGGCCCTCCGTCCATGGGATTTTCCAGGCAAGAGTACTGGAGTGGGGTGCCATTGCCTTCTCCTTTTCTGTAAACTAGGTTAGTCAAAATCAGTAAGAAGGATTTCTGGTTTCTGGTCCAGCATGAAAGAAGTTTGGAAGTTGCAACTCAATCCTAATAATGAGTAAAATGACAAGCTGAAAAAGTAACAACTTTTCTTAGATTCAGAAGAGGAGTGAGATCACATGGGAAAATGTTTCCCCAAAACTGGAGAGACCAGTAAGCGAATATAGAAAATTGCCACTTATAAAAGCAAAAGCTTATTAGAAAAGATTTCTGCAGGAATCACTGACAGGTAGATCAGGCCTGGCTATCAAGGCAAAATTCAAGACACATTAAAAGGCAAAAACACAGCATGGAGAGACAAAGCAAGCATGAGAACAAGACTGAATTATCAAAGGGATATTAGGATTACAAGACTAGATACTTAAAGCAACTACGATTTACTTTGCAGGGCAGCAATAGAAATGCAGACATAGAGAACAGGCTTGTGGAAACAGTGAGGGAAGACGAGGGTGAGACAAATAGAGAGAGTAGCATTAAAACCTTACATTTCTCACTTCCACTGTATAATCATAAGGGATTTGATTTAGGTCATATGTGAATGGTCTAGTGGTTTTCCCCACTTTCTTCAATTTAAGTCTGAATTTGTCAATAAGGAGTTCATGATCTGAGCCACAGTCCGCTCCCGGTCTTGTTTTTGCTGACTGTATAGAGCTTCTCCATCTTTGCCTGAAAAGAATAGTAGAGTATAGTGAAGTCGCTCAGTCGTGTTCGACTCTTTGCGAACTTGTGGACTGTAGCCTACCAGGCTTCTCCATCCATGGGATTCTCCAGGCAAGAACACCAGAGTTAGGTGCCGTTTCCTTCTCCAGGGGATCTTCCCGACTCAGGGATAGAACCTGGGTCTCCTGCATTGGAGGCAGACACTTTAACCTCTGAGCTACCAGGGAAGCCCCAATATTATCAATCTGATTTTGGTGTTGACCATCTGGTGATGTCCATGTGTAGATCTTATCTTGTGTTGTTGGAAGAGGGTGTTTGCTATGACCAGTGTGTTCTCTTGCCAAAACTCTATTAGCCTTTGCTCTGCTTCATTCGGTACTCCAAGGCTAAATTTGCCTGTTACTCCAGGTGTTTCCTGACTTCCTACTTTTGCATTCCAGTCCCCTAAAATGAAAAGGACATCTTTTTTGGGTGTTAGTTCTAAAAGGTCTTGTAGGTCTTCATAGAACCATTCAACTTCAGCTTCTTCAGTGTTACTGGTTGGGGCATAGACTTCGATTACCATGATATTGAATGGTTTGCCTTGGAAACGAACAGAGATCATTCTGTTGTTTTTGAGATTGCATCCAAGTACTGCATTTTAGACTCTTTTGTTGACTATGATGGCTACTCCATTTCTTCTAAGGCATTCCTCCCGACAGTAGTAGATATAATGGTCATCTGAGTTAAATTCACCCATTTCAGTCCATGTTCACTGATTCCTAAAATGTCAGTGTTCACTCTTGCCATCTCCTGTTTGACCACTTCCAATTTGCTTTGATTCATGGACTTAACATTCCAGGTTCCTCTTTACAGCATCGGACCTTGCTTCTATCACCAGTCACATCCACAACAGGGTGTTGTCTTTACTTTGGCTCCATCCCTTCATTCTTTCTGGAGTTATTTCTCCATTGATCTCCAGGAGCAAACTGGCACCTACTGACCTGGAGAGTTCATCTTACAGTGTCTTATCTTTTTACCTTTTCATATTGTTCATGGGGTTCTCAAGGCAAGAATATTGAAGTGGTTTGCCATTCCCTTCTCCAGTGGACCACATTCTGTCAGACCTATCCACCATGACCTGTCTGTCTTGGGTGGCCCCACACAGCATGGCTTAGTTTCATTGAGTTAGACAAGTTGTGGTCCATGTCATCAGATTGGCCAACTAGCCAATATAATGTATCACAACAGATTACAGAAAAGAATTACATGATTGTATCAATAGACACAGAAAAAGTATTTATCAAAATCCAATACTTATTCACAATAATGAATCAAGGCAATGGCACCCCACTCCAGTGGGGTGGAAAATCCCATGGATGGAGGAGCCTGGTGGGCTGCAGTCCATGGGGTCGCAAAGAGTCGGACACGACTGAGTGACTTCACTTTCACTTTTCCCTTTCATGCATTGGAGAAGGAAATGGCAACCCACTCCAGTGTTCTTGCCTGGAGAATCCCAGGGATGGGGGAGCCTGGTGGGCTTCCGTCTATGGGGTCGCACAGAGTCAGACATGACTGAAGCGACTTAGCAATAGCAATAGGAATAGAGGGAAACTTTTTCCACATGATAAAGAATACCTAGGATAAAGTACACCTGACATCACACTTAAATGTTGAGAAACTAACAGCTTTCTCACTAAAATAAAGAACACAGCATGATGTTCCCTTTTTCTGTCATTTTTCAACATCATACTGGAAGTACTGGTGAATTCAATAAGATAAAAAAAGGAAAGTAAACAGATTGGGAAGAAGAAATAAAATTGTCTTTGTCTGCATATGATACTATCATACATGTAAAAAGTCCAAAACAATTTATTTTTAAAACTCTGGAACTAGTAAGCAATTACAGAAATGTTGCAGGATGTAAGGTTGATATAGAAACATCAATTGCTTTCGCATATATCAGCAATGAACAAGTTAATTTGAAATTAAAAACACGATATTGTTTACATTATTACCCTCTGTGCAGTTCTTAGTCACTCAGTAGTGTCCAATTCTTTGCGACCCCATGGACTGTAGCCTGCCAGATTCCTTTGTCTTTGGGGATTCTCCAGGAAAGAACTGGAGTGGGTTGCCATGCCCTCCTCCAGGAGAACTTCCCAACTCAGGGATTGAACCCAGGTCCCTTAAAATGCAGGCAGATTCTTTACCATCTGAGCCACCAGGGAAGTCCAAGAATACTGGAGCAGGTAGCCTATCCCTTCTTCAGGGGATCTTCCTGACCCAAGAATAAAACCGGGGTCTCCTGCATTGCAGGCAGATTCTTTACCAGCTGAGCTACCAGGGAAGCCCATGAACACGTTAATTTGAAATTAAAAACAGAATACTGTTTACATTGGTACCCTCAAAAAGGTATAAATCTAACAAGACATGTACATGGTTAATATAAGGAAAGCAACAAAACTCTGATAAAGGAAATAAAATAAGAACAATAATCAGAGAGATATTTTATGTTCATGGATAGAAAGACTCCTAGTCAAAACCCCAGCAAGTTATTTACCTGATATCAACAAACCAACTGTACAGCATATGTGTACTAAGTCGCTTCTGACTTTTTTTTTTTAAACTTTACACAATTGTATTAGTTTTGCCAAATACCAAAATGAATCAGCCACAGGTATACATGTGTTCCCCATCCTGAACCCTCCTCCCTCCTCCCTCCCCATACCATCCCTTTGGGTCGTCCCAGTGCACTAGCCCCAAGCATCCAGTATCGTGCATCGAACCTGGACTGGCATCTCATTTCATACATGATATTTTACATGTTTCAATGCCATTCTCCCAAATCTTCCCACCCTCTCCCTCTCCCATAGAGTCCATAAGACTGTTCTATACATCACTGTCTCTTTTGCTGTCTTGTACACAGGGTTATTGTTACCATCTTTCTAAATTCCATATATATGCGTTAGTATACTGTATTGGTGTTTTTCCTTCTGGCTTACTTCATTCTGTATAATAGGCTCCAGTTTCATCCACCTCATTAGAACTGATTCAAATGTATTCTTTTTAATGGCTGAGTAATACTCCATTGTGTATATGTACCACTGCTTTCTTATCCATTCATCTGCTGATGGGCATCTAGGTTGCTTCCATGTCCTGGCTATTATAAACAGTGCTGCGAAGAACATTGGGGTACACATGTCTCTTTCCCTTCTGGTTTCCTCAGTGTGTATGCCCAGCAGTGGGATTGCTGGATCATAAGGCAGTTCTATTTCCAGTTTTTTAAGGAATCTCCACACTGTTCTCCATAGGGGCTGTACTAGTTTGCATTCCCACCAACAGTGTAAGAGGGTTCCCTTTTCTCCACACCCTCTCCAGCATTTATTGCTTGTAGACTTTTGGATCGCAGCCATTCTGACTGGCGTGAAATGGTACCTCATAGTGGTCTTGATTTGCATTTCTCTGATAATGAATGATGTTGAGCATCTTTTCATGTGTTTGTTAGCCCTCTGTATGTCTTCTTTGGAGAAATGTCTATTTAGTTCTTTGGCCCATTTTTTGATTGGGTCATTTATTTTTCTGGAGTTGAGCTGTAGAAGTGCTTGTATATTTTTGAGATTAGTTGTTTGTCTGTTGCTTCATTTGCTATTATTTTCTCCCATTCTGAAGGCTGCCTTTTCACCTTGCTTATAGTTTTCTTTGATGTGCAGAAGCTTTTAAGGTTAATTAGGTCCCATTTGTTTATTTTTGCTTTTATTTCCAATATTCTGGGAGGTGGGTCATAGAGGATCCTGCTGTGATGTATGTCAGCGAGTGTTTTGCCTATGTTCTCCTCTAGGAGTTTTATAGTTTCTGGTCTTACGTTTAGATCTTTAATCCATTTTGAGTTTATTTTTGTGTATGGTGTTAGAAAGTGTTCTAGTTTCATTCTTTTACAAGTGGTTGACCAGATTTCCCAGCACCACTTGTTAAAGAGATTGTCTTTAATCCATTGTATATTCTTGCCTCCTTTGTCAAAGATAAGGTGTCCATATATGCATGGATTTATCTCTGGGCTTTCTATTTTGTTCCATTGATCTATATTTCTGTCTTTGTGCCAGTACCATACTGTCTTGATAACTGTGGCTTTGTAGTAGAGCCTGAAGTCAGGTAGGTTGATTCCTCCAGTTCCATTCTTCTTTCTCAAGATCGCTTTGGCTATTCGAGGTTTTTTGTATTTCCATACAAATTGTGAAATTATTTGTTCTAGCTCTGTGAAGAATACTGTTGGTAGCTTGATAGGGATTGCATTGAATCTATAAATTGCTTTGGGTAGTATACTCATTTTCACTATATTGATTCTTCCAATCCATGAACATTGTACATTTCTCCATCTATTAGTGTCCTCTTTGATTTCTTTCACCAGTGTTTTATAGTTTTCTATATATAGGTCTTTAGTTTCTTTAGGTAGATATGTTCCTAAGTATTTTATTCTTTCCGTTGCAATGGTGAATGGAATTGTTTCCTTAATTTCTCTTTCTGTTTTCTCATTATTAGTGTATAGGAATACAAGGGATTTCTGTGTGTTGATTTTATATCCTGCAACTTTACTATAGTCATTGATTAGTTCTATTAATTTTCTAGTGGAGTCTTCAGGGTTTTCTATGTAGAGGATCATGTCATCTGCAAATAGTGAGAGTTTTACTTCTTCTTTTCCAATTTGGATTCCTTTTATTTCTTTTTCTGCTCTGATTGCTGTGGCCAAAACTTCCAAAACTATGTTGAATAGTAATGGTGAAAGTGGGCACCCTTGTCTTGTTCCTGACTTTAGAGGAAATGCTTTCAATTTTTCACCATTGAGGATAATGTTTGCTGTGGGTTTGTCATATATAGCTTTTATTATGTTGAGGTATGTTCCTTCTATTCCTGCTTTCTGGAGAGTTTTTATCATAAATGGGTGTTGAATTTTGTCAAAGGCTTTCTCTGCATCTATGGAGATAATCATATGGTTTTTATTTTTCAATTTGTTAATGTGGTGTATTACATTGATTGATTTGCGGATATTGAAGAATCCTTGCATCCCTGGGATAAAGCCCACTTGGTCATGGTGTATGATCTTTTTAATGTGTTGTTGGATTCTGATTGCTAGAATTTTGTTAAGGATTTTTGCATCTATGTTCATCAGTGATATTGGCCTGTAGTTTTCTTTTTTTGTGGGATCTTTGTCAGGTTTTGGTATTAGGGTGATGGTGGCCTCATAGAATGAGTTTGGAAGTTTACCTTCCTCTGCAATTTTCTGGAAGAGTTTGAGCAGGATAGGTGTTAGCTCTTCTCTAAATTTTTGGTAGAATTCAGCTGTGAAGCCGTCTGGACCTGGGCTTTTGTTTGCTGGAAGATTTTTGATTACAGTTTCAATTTCTGTGCTTGTGATGGGTCTGTTAAGATTTTCTATTTCTTCCTGGCCCAACTTTGGAAAGTTGTACTTTTCTAAGAATTTGTCCATTTCTTCCATGTTGTCCATTTTATTGGCATATAATTGTTGATAGTAGTCTCTTATGATCCTTTGTATTTCTGTGTTGTCTGTTGTGATCTCTCCATTTTCGTTTCTAATTTTATTGATTTGATTTTTCTCCCTTTGTTTCTTGATGAGTCTGGCTAATGGTTTGTCAATTTTATTTATCCTTTCAAAGAACCAGCTTTTGGTTTTGTTGATTTTTGCTATGGTCTCTTTTGTTTCTTTTGCATTTATTTCTGCTCTAATTTTTAAGATTTCTTTCCTTCTACTAACCCTGGGGTTTTTCATTTCTTCCTTTTCTAGTTGCTTTAGGTGTAGAGTTAGGTTATTTATATGACTTTTTTCTTGTTTCTTGAGGTGTGCCTGTATTGCTATGAACTTTCCCCTTAGGACTGCTTTTACCGTGTCCCACAGGTTTTGGGTTGTTGTGTTTTCATTTTCATTCATTTCTATGCAAATTTTGATTTCTTTTTTGATTTCTTCTGTGATTTGTTGGTTATTCAGCAGTGTGTTGTTCAGCCTCCATATGTTGGAATTTTTAATAGTTTTTCTCCTGTAGTTGAGATCTAATCTTACTGCACTGTGGTCAGAAAAGATGCTTGGAATGATTTCTATTTTTTTGAATTTACCAAGGCTAGCTTTGTGGCCCAGGATGTGATCTATCCTGGAGAAGGTTCCATGTGCGCTTGAGAAAAAGGTGAAATTCATTGTTTTGGGATGAAATGTCCTATAGATATCAATTAGGTCTAACTGGTCTATTGTATCGTTTAACGTTTGTGTTTCCTTGTTAATTTTCTGTTTAGTTGATCCATCCATAGGTGTGAGTGGGGTATTAAAGTCTCCCACTATTATTGTGTTATTATTAATCTCTCCTTTCATACTTGTTAGCATTTGTCTCACATACTGCAGTGCTCCCGTGTTGGGTGCATATATATTTATAATTGTTATATCTTCTTCTTGGATTGATCCTTTGATCATTATGTAGTGACCATCTTTGTCTCTTTTCACAGCCTTTGTTTTAAAGTTTATTTTATCTGATATGAGTATTGCTACTCCTGCTTTCTTTTGGTCCCTATTTGCATGGAAAATCTTTTTCTAGCCCTTCACTTTCAGTCTGTATGTGTCCCCTGTTTTGAGGTGGGTCTCTTGTAAACAACATATGTAGGGGTCTTGTTTTTGTATCCATTCAGCCAGTCTTTGTCTTTTGGTTGGGGCATTCAACCCATTTACATTTAAGGTAATTACTGATAAGTATGATCCCATTGCCATGTACTTTATTGTTTTGGGTTCGAATTTATACACCGTTTTTGTGTTTCCTGTCTAGAGAATATCCTTTAGTATTTGTTGGAGAGCTGGTTTGGTGGTGCTAAATTCTCTCAGCTTTTGCTTGTCTGAAAAGCTTTTGATTTCTCCTTCATACTTGAATGAGATCCTTGCTGGGTACAATAATCTGGGCTGTAGGTTATTTTCTTTCATCATTTTAAGTATGTCTTGCCATTCCCTCCTGGCTTGAAGAGTTTCTGTTGAAAGATCAGCTGTTATCCTTATGGGAATTCCCTTGTGTGTTATTTGTTGTTTTTCCCTTGCTGCTTTTAATATTTGTTCTTTGTGTTTGATCTTTGTTAATTTGATTAATATGTGTCTTGGGGTGTTTTGCCTTGGGTTTATCCTGTTTGGGACTCTCTGGGTTTTTTGGACTTGGGTGATTATTTCCTTCCCCATTTTAGGGAAGTTTTCGACTATTATCTCCTCAAGTATTTTCTCATGGTCTTTCTTTTTGTCTTCTTCTTCTGGAACCCCTATGATTCGAATGTTGTAGTGTTTAATATTGTCCTGGAGGTCTCTGAGATTGTCCTCATTTCTTTTAATTCGTTTTTCTTTTATCCTCTCTGATTCATTTATTTCTACCATTCTATCTTCTAATTCACTAATCCTATCTTCTGCCTCTGTTGTTCTACTATTTGTTTCCTCCAGAGTGTTTTTAATTTCATTTATTGCATTATTCATTATATATTGACTCCTTTTTATTTCTTCTAGGTCCTTGTTAAACCTTTCTTGCATCTTCTCAATCCTTGTCTTCAGGCTATTCATCTGTGATTCCATTTAATTTCAAGATTTTGGATCAATTTCACTATCATTATTCGAAATTCTTTATCAGGTAGATTCCCTATCTCTTCCTCTTTGGTTTGGTTTGGTGGGCATTTATCCTGTTCCTTTACCTGCTGGGTATTCCTCTGTCTCTTCATCTTGTTTAAATTGCTGAGTTTAGGGTGTCCTTTCAGTATTCTGGCAGTTTGTGGAGTTCTCTTTATTGTGGCGTTTCCTCGCTGTGTGTGGGTTTGTACAGGTGGCTTGTCAAGGTTTCCTGGTTAGGGAAGCTTGTGTCGGTGTTCTGGTGGGTGGAGCTGTATTTCTTCTCTCTGGAGTGCGATGAAATGTCCAGTAATGAGTTATGAGATGTCTATGGTTTTGGGGTGACTTTGGGCAGCCTGTATCTTGAAGCTCAGGGCTGTGTTCCTTTGTTGCTGGAGAGTTTGCTTGGTATGTCTTGCCCTGGAACTTGGTGGCCCTTGTGTGGTGCTTAGTTTCAGTGTCAGTATGGAGGCGTTTGATGAGCTCCTGTCAATTAATGTTCCTTGGAGTCAGGAGTTCCCTGGAGTCAGGGTTTGGACTTAAGCCTCCTGCTTCTAGTTATCAGTCTTATTTTTACAGTAGTTTCAAAACTTCTCCTTCTATACAGCACCATTGATAAAACATCTACATTAAAGATGAAAAGTTTCTCTACTGTGAGGGTCACTCAGAGAGGTTCACAGTGTTACATGGAGAAGAGAAGAGGGAGGAGGGAGTTAGAGGTGACCCAAATGAGATGGGGTGGAATCAATAGTGGAGAGAGTGGGCTAGCCAGTAGTCACTTCCTTATGTGCACTCCACAACTGGACCACTCAGATATGTTCATGGAGTTATGCAGAGAAGAGAAGGAGGAGGAAGGAGACAGAGGTGGCCAGAAGGATAAAAGGGGGGAATGAAAAGGAGGGAGACAGATCCAGCCAGTAATCAGTTCCCTAAGTGTTCTCCACCGTCTGGAACACACAGAAATTCACAGAGTTGGGTAGAGTAGAGAGGGGTTAGGGAGGAGACACAGGCGACCTGGTGGAGAAAAAGGAGAGTCCAAAGGGAGAGAGAGCAGTCAAGCCAGTAATCTCGCTCCCTAGTGAAAAATGGGTCCTGAAGATTGGGTTCTTAAAGGTACAAAATTGGTAACAAATACATAGAAGCAAAAATTAAAAATCTAGAGTAGAGTTTGGAATTTCAAAAATGCAATGTTAAAGAAAAGAAGAAGGAAAAGAAAGAGAAAAAACGAACAAAGAAAAACAAACAAGGTCGCGAAAATTATAAAGAAAATACAGGTACAAAATTGATAACTAATACCAAAAAGCAAAAATTAAAAATCTAGAGTAGAGTTTGGAATTTCAAAAATACAATGTTAAAAAAAAGGAAGAAGAAAAATAAAGAGAGAAAACAAACAAACAAACAAAAACAAACAATGTCACAAAAATTGTAAAGAAAATACAGGTACAAAATTGATATCAAATACCAAAAAGCATAAATTAAAAATCTAGAGTAGAGTTTGGAATTTCAGATATACAATGTTATATAGAAGAAGAAGAGAAAGAAACAGAGAAAAAAAAAAGTCACAGAAATTATGAAAAAAACTATAGGTACAAAATTGATAACATATACCAAAAAGCTAAAATTAAAAATCTAGAGTAGAGTTTGGAATTTCAAAAATACAATGTTAAAGAAAAGAAGAAAAAAAAAAAAAAAGGTCAAAAAATTATAAAATATATATATATGAAGTTTGCTGAAGAAAAAAATAGGGTCTTTTTTTTTTTTGCAAAATAATAGGTTATAAAAGTGAAAATTAAAGGAACAATAGAGGACTTAAAAATTTTTTTTTAATTAAAAAAAAAAAAAAGAAAGAAAGAATGATTGTAAAAATATATCTAGGACTCTCTGGTTTTGTTGTTAGTATTGTGGGTTCAGTTCATTTTTGGCTAGTTCCTTGGTCCGACTTATATTTCTCAAGATCTATAGGCCCCTTCCTATGTAGTCCGTAGTAACCACAGGGTTTTAATCTCCAAGGTGTTTCCCTCTGTTATAACTTCTTCTGTTTGCTGGTCTCTTCAGTGTCTGGCTTCTGCCCTGACACAAAGGGGATGGTGGAGGACACTTTTTTTTTTTCTTTTTAGGCTCACTTGTTCAGTCGCGCTGAGGGGAGGGAGGGAGGGATGCTGCAAACAAATAACACTGGCGTGCGCTCGCAGCGCCTCAGCCACACTGGGTCTGCCCCCGGTCACGGCACGTGTAGCCTCCCTGCCCACACTGCTCGGGCTCTAGGTTGTTCCACCAGGAACAATCTGAGGCCAGCCCTGGGCTGCATGTACCTCCCAGGTCCAAGCCACTCAGGTTCAGGCACTCGGGTAGTCCTCAGAGGCGCAGACTCAGCTGGGCCTGCATTTTGTGCTCTTCCCAGGTCTGAGGAGCTCAGGTGATGAGGTGTTTGGTGAGCACCAATGCTGCGACTTATCGCCTCCCCGCCACTCGGTTATCTGGGTGTAAAACCGGCGCACCTTCTCAGGCAGATGCTGACCTTCCAGACCCCCAGGAAGTTTTAGTTAGCAAAGAAGCCTGCTTACAGTTTTATAGATAATGTCTCTCTGGGGCTGCGATTGCCCCCTTCCAGTTCTGGCTGCCTGTCACCGGAGGGGGACGGTCTGCAGCCGGCTATCTCTTGTTCAGTCCTTTGTTCTGTGCGTGGGCCTGGCGGTGTCTTAGGTTAGGGCTGGCTTTTCGCGTGGTAGATATCCCACAGTCTGGTTTGCTAGCCCAAATTATTTCGCTCAGATAGCGCTCAGGGTATTCAGGCCAGATTCTTACTCTAAGCGATGCAGCCCGCACCACGCCTCCCTGCCCAGCCCCCGCTTGCCAATGGCATGTGCAGGCGTCTGCGCTGCTTCTCCGCTGGCGGAGTTACCGTAGGGCTCGCAATCTGCGAGTTTTAATTGTTTATTTATTTTTTCTCCCTGTTAAGTTGCCCTCTGTGCTTCCAAAGCTCAGCGCAGATTCAGCAGTGAGAAGGTTTCCTGGTGTTTGGAAACTCCTTTCTTTTTAAGATTCCCTTCCCGGGACGGAACTCCATCCCTCCCTCTTTTGTCTCTTTTTTTGTCTTTTATATTTTTTCCTACCTCCTTTCAAAGAGTTGGGTTGCTTTTCTGAGTGCCTGATGTCCTCTGCCGGCATTCAGAAGCTGTTTTGTGGAATTTACTCGATGTTTAAATGCTCTTTTGATGAATTTGTGGGGGAGAAAGTGTTCTCCCTGTCCTACTCCTCCGCCACCTTGGCTCCTCCCCTCGCTTCTGACTTTTTGATACCCCATGGACTGTACCCTGCCAGGTTCCTTGGTCCATAGGCTTCTCCAGGTAAGAATACTGGAGTGGGTTGCCACGTTTTCCTCCAGGAGATCTTCCTGACCCTGGGATCAAACCTCTGTCTCTTGTGTCTCCTGCATTGCAGGGGAATTCTTTACTTCAAAGCCACTGGGGAAGCCTTTAGAAAGTGAAAGTGAAGTCACTCAGTTGTGTCCAACTCAGTGACCCCATGGACTGCAGCCTACCAGGCTCCTCTGTCCATGGGATTTTCCAGGTAAGAGTACTGGAGTGGGGTGCCATTGCCTTCTCCGGAAAATATTCTACCTAATGTTAATTATTCTAAGACGTGTCTATATTAGATAGGTCAACAAACAAACATTAATATCAGGTATTTAATACTGAATATTTCCCAGTTCACATGAACCTGGAATTTATTGTTTAATTTAGAATTATTTGATTTGTAAGTGCTTACCTTTTTTTTTTAAGCCAATTAAATAGAGCTCATTTACAAATTAACCTCAAATATATTACCCAGAGACAAAGATATACCAAGACATATTTAGACAGACACAGTGCAAGATCTAGCTTCATTTTCTAAGTTTAGTCATGAATTAGATATTACAATATAAAATTTACTAGTTTACAAAAAACACAGTTGAAATAAATAAAAATTTTTAAATATTTTTCCCCCTTTTCCCTCAGTCTCAGGACTTAGAGATGGTCTAGATAAGTGTTCCTGAGAGCCCTGGTCTCAAGGCATGGGGAAAGAAAATCAAGTTCTAACAAAATGGCAGCAGGTCTAAACCAAATGGTGGCCAGACAAAGCAAAATGGCCATCAAAAATCACAACACAGAACACAGTTAAAACACACATGTATAAACCTGGCAGTCCTCATCAGGCACTCCCTTAAATACAAGAATACAGTCTCTCAAAAAACCTCCTATAGAGACACAGAACTTCAGATTCAAGTACTAACAGCTTCAAAGATTTCAAAGGGAGGAAAGGAAGCCAGGTTGAAAGAAAAAGGGGGAGGAGGTGGGAGAGGGGGACAAAATGGGTGGCCTTACAGACGTCTCCTACCACCTGCAGATACCAAGGCTTTATGGGACTTTACCCTGGGCCTCCAGAGAAGGGAGGACTGGAACTCAGCCCTACCAGAAATCAGACCAGACCAAAACCAGAATTCGAGTTCTCTGCTAAGAGGAGGTGATCAGTCTCCAATCCTCAGCTCAGGCTGAGGCCCTTTGACCAGATTCCTGCATCCAGGACCAGGGGACTAGAAAAACGAGGAAGGATAGGAAGGGTTAAGGAGAGGAAAGAGAGAGGGAAGGGGAGAGAGGTCAATAAAGTCTCTTGTTCCTTACCCGGTCAGGGCACTCTGGCCAGTTTTCCACGTCAGGAGGAGACCAGGGACAAAAGGGTCCCAGTTGCGGCCGCTGGGTCTGATCCATTGGCAGGCAAGCTGGCCCCTGAGTACCCCAAGTGGTCAGGATGTCAGTCTCAGTGAAGAAGATTCCCACCAGAGTTGCCATTTGTTGCAGAAAGGAAGACCCCTTCCAGGGCCCAAAACTGGGCTCTTGTCTAACACTCGGAAATGAATTGTCGGACGAGACACATCTGCTGCCAAAGCAAGAGATTTTACTGGGAAAGAGCACCTGGGTGGAGAGCAGCAGGGTAAAAGAACACAGGAGAACAGCTCTGGGAAAGCCTATAAGGAGAGGCAAAATAATATAAGCCAAGGCAATGCTGAAGGAGAACAACAAAGTTGAAGAATTGACATTCCCCAAATTTCAGACTTAAAAAGCTACAGTAATGAAAACGGTGTAGTACTGACTGAAGAATAAGCAAATAGATTCATGGACTAGAACAGAGAGCCCATAAAGAGACCTGCATATAGTCAATTGATATTTGACAAAGGAGAAAAAACAGTACCATGAAACAAAGTCTTTTCAACAAATAGTATGAGAACAGCTGAACATCCAAATAAAAAAGAACAATCTAGGTACAGACCTTACATCCTTCACAAAAATTAGTTCAAAATGAATCACAGACCTAAAATGTAGAAAACAAAACTATAAAATTCCTACAAGATAACAGGAGAAAATCTAGATGACTTTGGGCATGGTGATAACTTTATAGATACTAACATGAAAGCCAAAAGATATGAATGAAATAAATGATAAGCTGGACTTCTTTAAAATTAGAAATTTCTTCTCTGTAAGAGACATTATCAAGAGAATGAAAAGATAAGCCATAGTCTGGGAGAAAATATTTGCAAAAGATACATCTGCTAAAACATTGTTATCCAAAATGTATAAGTTCAGTTCAGTCACTCAGTAGTGTCCAACTCTTTGTGACCCCATGAATCGCAGCACGCCAGGCCTCCCTGTCCATCACCAACTCCCAGAGTTCACTGAGACTCACGTCCATCGAGTCAGTGATGCCATCCAGCCATCTCATCCTCTGTCGTCCCCTTCTCCTCCTGCCCCCAATCCCTCCCAGCATCAGAGTCTTTTCCAATCAGTCAACTCTTCACATGAGGTGGCCAAAGTACTGGAGTTTCAGCTTTAGCATCATTCCCTCCAAAGAACACCCAGGGCTGATCTTCTTCAGAATGGACTGGTTGGATCTCCTTGCAGTCCAAGGGACTCTCAAGAGTCTTCTCCAACACCACAGTTCAAAAGCATCAATTCTTTAGCGCTCAGCCTTCTTCACAGTCCAACTCTCACATCCATACATGACCACTGGAAAAACCATAGCCTTGACTAGATGGACCTTTGTTGGCTCAGATCATGAACTCCTTATTGCCAAATTTAGACTTAAATTGAAGAAAGTATGTATGTATATAAGTATAAAATGTATAAAGAGCTCTTTAAATTCAACAGTAACAAACAATATGATTGAAAAATGGGCCAAGACCTTAATAGACACAAAAGATATAGAGTTGCCAAATAATATGAAAAGATATTCCATATCATATATCATCATGGAAATGGAAATTGAAGCAACACTACACACCTATTAGAATGGCCAAAATCAGCAACACTGACATCAAATGTGGATGAGACTGTGAAGCAACAGAAACTCTCATTCATTTCCAGTGGGAATATTAAATGCTTCATCCAGTTTGAAAGGCATTTTGGCTGTTTGTTTGTTTGTTTGTTTTAATAAAACTACATGTATTCTTACTATGTGCATGTGTGCTAAGTCACTTCAGTTGTGTCCAACTCTGTGAGACCCTATATGAAATTATATTATTTTATTATTATATTATATTATTTGATATTTACCCAAGACAGGTGAAATCTTACATTGAACCTGCACATGAATGTTTATAGCAGCTTTATTCATAATCCATCAAAAGCTAGAAACAATCAATATGTCCTTCAGTAAATGAGTGAATAAGAAAATTGTGGTATTTCTAAACAATGGAATACTATTGAGTGTTAAACGATCTATCAAGCCACAAAAAGACACACATATGCATGCTCAATCATGTCTGACACTGCTACTTGTACCATGGACTGTAGCCCACCAAGCTCCTCTGTCCATGGGATTTTCCAGGCAAGAATACTGGAGTGGGTTGCCATTTCCTCCTCCACAGGATCTTTTGGATGCAGGGATTGAACCTGCATCTCCTGTGTCTCCTGCATTGCAGGCAGATTCTTTACCCTGAACCATCAGGGAAGCCCTTCTATATAACATGTCAAAACATAATTCCACCTATTCATTTTGTGTTAGAAAGTGGGAATCCCATCCATTTCATTACGGACCTAATTGGATTAAATAGAATGACAACTGGCACATAGCAAATATTAGGTATTCTCTTCTCCTTACATGGAGGAAACGTAAATGCACATTACTAAGCGAACAACAAAAGTCCGTCTAGTCAAAGCTATGGTTTTTCCAGTGGTCATGTATGGATGTGAGAGTTGGACTATAAAGAAAGCTGAGCATGGAAGAATTGATGCTTTTAAACTGTGGTGTTGGAGAAGACTCTTGAGAGTCCCTTGGACTGCAAGGAGATCCCACCACTCCATCCTAAAGGAAATCAATCCTGAATATCCATTGGAAGGACTGACGTTGAAGCTGAAACTCCAATACTTTGGCCACCTGATGCAGAAAGCTGACTCATTAGAAAAGACCCTGATGCTGGTAAAGATTGCGACAGAGGATGAGATGGTTGGATGGCATCACTGATTTGATGGACATGAGTTTGAGTAGACTCCAAAAATTGGGGATGGACAGGGAAGCCTGGCGTGCTGCAGTCCATAGGGTCACAAAGAATCAGACATGACTGAGTGACTGGACTGACTGACTAAAGTGAAAGAAGCCAATCTGAAAAATCTATTACTGTATAATTACAATTACATGACATTCTATAAAAGGCAAACCTATGAAGACAGTAAAAAAAAAAACCAGTGGTAGCCAGAGACTGGGGTGGGGGAGGAATGAATACGTGGAACACTGGGATGGGGGAGGAATGAATACATTCCTCCTTTGTGTGGAACACAAAGATTTTTTAGACAGTGAAACTTTCTGTGTGATGTTACAATAGAGGATATTATAAATTATTATAAATTCATGCAAACCCACAGAATGTAACATACTAAGAGTGAATCCCAAGGTAAACTATGGAATTTGAATAATAATGACAAGTCAATGTAGGCTTATAGATTATGCCTCTGGTGAAGGATGCTAATAGAGACACACATTTGTAAGAAACAGGCTTAGGGGAAATCTCTGTGCCTTCTGCTCAATTTTGCTCTGATCCCAAAATTGCTCTAAAAAATAAAGTCTATTAAAAAAAATTCAGTAAGATATGATACCTATACTTTAAAAAAGAAATAGCTTTCTATAATCTATAATAGAATGAAACTTATTTACATATTAGGGGAATAAATTGAAAGCAGTACTATTGTTCTGATGACATAGATCAAGTCAATTCAGATTAACAATAATATTTGCATTTATATAATTTTATATTTTTAGTATTATTATTACGATAATTCTTAGAAGTTTTTTTACTTAAATTATTATCATCTTCATCTTATAGGTGAAATGAAGTTGAAATGAGCTTCAGTAGTGAAGCTCAGAGTATTCAGAGGAAACTAGAAATTGTAAGAGTTTGAATTTAAATTTTTCAATTCCTGATTTTTATGTTTTTCACATATGCCCTGGCCATGAGAAGAGAAGAGTCTAGAAATACCTCTTTAATTTGATCAAGCAATCAAATGAACTCTTAAAAACCAGAGGGCCCGATGGAAATCTATTAATGCACATAATTAGTCAAGCAGCCAACTAGCTTTCTGGGGATCCCTTATTCTGTCTGATTGTTTCAAATTCTACTGATATGTTATTGTATGCCATTTTATATGGTTCCTTTGTTTCTTTCACAAATTTTTTGTTAGATGATTGAAAGTAGTTGACAAAATTAGGCATAACCAGAAGATCGTGCTGTGAATTTTCACCTTAAAGTATCCCTTTCCTGTTCCCTAGGGGAAAAAATTTTTTGAAATATATTCTTGCTGAAATGCAGAGTTGATTTAGTATGCACATGAGTCTCAAAGTGACATCCTGACACTTGGGTGAGAAAAAACATATTCCAAGCCTATCAGTCATAAAAACAAGTACCTCACTACTACTGCAGAGGTATGTAATTATTTTCCTACCACCACTCATATTCAGAGGGAATTAGTTGACCTAAACCTAAAATGTCAAAACACATTCTGTTTTAGCATCAGCATGAACCTGGCATTACACCCCTGAAAGATATAATGTTGTTTGGGAGGAGTCAGGAAAGAGTAATGCATTATTGCTAATCATGTTTTCTATTTAATCTCATGTTGAAGAGAAACTTGACTGCTGCTTTTGAGCTTCACACACTAGGGGACAAGACCTTGGTAGAAGTTGGAAGCACAACGTGAAAGTCTATCAAGCATATTCTAGCTCATTTTAATGCATTAATTTGTAATTCATACATCATTACAAAATTTAAAAATCAGAACAATTTCTAGAAAAAAAGAGCACAGCAAGTGTTCACTGGATTGTCCCAGGCAAACCAGGATATGTGGTTTACTCTGACCATAAAAACACTTTATGATCATATTTTTGGCAAGAGAAAGACTCAGAAAGAAATAGTGACATGATATGCCAACAAAGGTCCTTCTAGTCAAGGCCATGGTTTTTCCAGTGGCCATGTATGGATATGAAAGTTGGACTGTGAAGAAAGCTGAGTGCCAGAGAATTGATGCTTTTGAACAGTGGTGTTGGAGAAGACTCTTGAGAGTCCCTTGGACTGCAAGGAGATCCAACCAGTCCATTCTGAAGGAGATCAGTCCTGGGTGTTATTTGGAAGGAATGATGCTAAAGCTGAAACTCCAATACTTTGGCCACCTCATGCGAAGAGTTGACTCATTGGAAAAGACTCTGATGCTGGGAGGGATTGGGGGCAGGAGGAGAAGGGGATGACAGAGGATGAGATGGCTGGATGGCATCACCAACTCGATGGACATGAGTTTGGGTGAACTCCGGGAGCTGGTGATGGATAGGGAGGCCTGACGTGCTGTAATTCATGGGGTCGCAAAGAGTCAGACATGACTGAGTGGCTGAACTGAACTAATACTTAGGGTAGGCACAGTACGGAGGGGTTCCAGGCTTGTCATAAATTCCTGGAAACCATGCTGGGCATGATCACTATCTTAATCCAAAAATGATTTGTGGCAGCTTAAAGAAAATCACATTTTATGTATAATTAGAAAAGTATACAATATAAATAATCTAATTTTCCAACAAAATACAAATTGCTCTGGATAAGGTATGAAAACCAGATGGTCTTTCTCTGAAAATCTTTACAAAGTTTGGTTGATAACTATCTAGAGTATTTCTGCACAGGCAACTCTGAATTCAGCTGTATTGCCGCATGCATAGGTTTTCAAAAACTAGAATCTGTAGTCAATTTAAGTGTCACATCTTGGCCTAGTTTTGTTTAATAGAAATCTATCATACCTCACATTGCCTAAATTAAGAAAGATGACTTTTCAACATGTACATGCCTTTTATTTATTTATTCACTAACATCTTGCCTTGTTCTATAAAATATCTGAGGCAACCACATGCACGTACATAATTTTTTTAGTATTAGTATATTATCAGGTTAGTGGAGCAGATTGGGCAGAACTAAAATCAGGCCTATTCCCTTTGTTTCTTATCAATGTAGAATATCAGAGATAATAGTTACTCATTCAGAATTGGAATTGAAATTGGAAAGACAAATTATGGAATCTGGCCCATTTAATAGCACCTTCATGTTTTTACTATATTGATAAATGTATCAAATATATTCAATTTTAATCAGTTTTCTGAAATCATATCAAACTTGTTCAATGTAATAATCAGAAAACTGAATTGGTGCGACAGGATAAACTTAGATTTAGTAATGTAGACTAATTTTTGACCTGTTAAAAAGTAAGATAGAACCCATATTGACTTTAGATTGATCATCTCTTTAAGTCTCATAGGTGAATCAGTCTTTTTACATAATACAATTATTATGGGTTGAACAGTGTCCCCCTCAATGAGAGATGCTCAAATCCTAACTTCCAGTACCTTAGAAGGTGACCTTATTTGGCAATAGGATCATCACAAATGTAATTAGTTAGGATGAAGTCACATAGGAGTAGAATGGGTTCTTCATTCAATATGACTGGTATCCTTGGAAGAAGAGGAGACAGACACATAGAAAGAAAATGACCACATAAAGACAGATGCACAGATTAGAATTATCCAAGTCCAAGGAATGCCTGGACTACCAGGAGCCAGAAGAGGAAAGGTACAGCCTTTCCCTAGAGGCTTCCAAGGGAGCATGGCCCCCAGGGGAGGGACATTATTTAATATGTTTAACTGAATTGATCCTGTGCTTTCATAGACTGTTTTTTCTTCATGAATTTATCCATTTTCAACAATTTCAGACAATCATAGATGTCCCATCTGTATTAGGGATTATCACCTGTGTTCACTTGGGTTGCATAACTTCTCTTTCAAAATAGTCTTTGCTTTCTAATAGTTACATAAAAGAGAAGACAAACAAATCAAGAAATTTTGCTCTTAAGAAAACCTCTAAATTTACACGCCCCATTTTGTGGAGGTTTGTGTTTCTATATGCACAAATATTAAATATATATTCATGTATAAATTGTCAATCATATAATCATTTAGATTGACCAAAGTTCTATTATTAAAAACTTAAAATTGTGTCACATATATCTCCCTTTGAATTTATCTTTGAAGTAATCTTTGGATTAAAATTTACAGATTTTCCCAAGATCTAAGGAAGCTCCATTCATTGATTATTTCTTTCATTCAACTGTGTCAGCATGCAGCCTTTGGGGGTGGGGGGTTTACGTGTGCATTCAGAATTCCAGCTGTAATTAAAGAAACTAAGAGCAGAGTTATTGAAACACACCTGAGCCACATGTGTGGGCTTGGGCAGGAAAATTTTTTTTAAACAATTACAAAATTAATTTCTAGCCAAACAATAGGCATCTGGCCACTGTGAGTGGAAGTTTCAAGATGTTACAAAATGAAGAAATTATCAATAATGGATCTTGTATCTGGCTATAGACTTTTTGATGATATGTGGGAAAGTAGTACTCAATGGGAGAAGGCAATGGCATCCCACTCCAGTACTCTTGCCTGGAAAATCCCATGGACGGAGGAGCCTGGTAGTCTGCAGTCCATGGGGTGGCAAAGAGTCGAACACGACAGAGCGACTTCACTTTCACTTTTCACTTTCATGCATTGGAGAAGGAAATGGCAACCCACTCCAGTGTTCTTGCCTGGAGAATCCCAGGGGCGGGGGAGCCTGGTGGGCTGCCGTCTATGGGGTCGCACAGAGTCGGACACGACTGAAGTGACTTAGCAGCAGCAGTACTCAATGTTTGCAAAAAAAAAAAAAAAAAAAAAAAGCATGTCAACACATTCATTTGTAATTGTCCTAAAAATTATTCCAAGTTTTGGTCATTTTTTTCTATTCCTTCAAAGCAATGACAGAATGAACTCTAGATCTTTTCTTATAAACACAGTATATTCTTTGCTGAGAAATATCACCTTCTGTAGTAGGCAGAATAATATACCCCATGCCCACACCCTACACACAAAATGATCACCAGGAATCTAAGCATATGTTACCTTCCATGGCAAAAGGACCTTGCAGATATGATTAGGTTAGAAACTTGAGATAGGGTGATTATCCTGAATTTTCCAGACGTATCCTTAAAATGAGTCCTTAAAATCAGTAAACCTTTCAAGGGCATGGTCACAGAGAAGGAGAGGTGACTACAGAAGGATGACCAGAGAGATGCAACATCACTGTCTTTGAAGCTGGAGGAAGGGGTCCACAGGCCAAGGAATGCAGGTAGCCTCTAGAAGCTAAAAAAGGCAAGCTAACAATATCTCCCAGAAATCTGTAGGAAGCCCGGCTGATACCTTGACTTTAGCCCATTGAGACATTGGTACTTTGGGAGGTGATTAGACTATGAGGGTGGAGTCCTTATGAATTGGATTCAGTTCAGTCACTCAGTCATGTCCAAGTCTTCACGACCCCATGCACTGTAGCATGCTAGGCTGCCCTGTGCATCACCAACTTCCAGAGCTTACTCAAACTCATGTCCACTGAGTCAGTGATGCCATCCAAACATCACATCCTCTGTAACCCACTTCTACTCCTGCCTTCAATCTTTCCCAGCATCAGGGTATTTTCCAATGAGTCAGTTCTTCCCATCAGGTGGCCAAAGTATTGGAGTTTCAGCTTTAGCATCAGTCCTTCCAACGAATATTCAGGACTGATTTCCTTTAGGATGGACTGGTTGGATCTCCTTGCAGTCGAAGGGACTCTCAAGAGTCTTCTCCAACACCACATGTCAAAAGCATCAATTCTTCTGTGCTCAGCTTTCTTTATAGTCCAACTCTCACCATACATGACTACTGGAAAAACCATAGCTTTTACTAGATGGACCTTTGTTGGCAAAGTAATATGTCTGCTTTTCAATATGCTGTCTAGATTGGTCATAGCTTTTCTCACAAGGAGCAAGTGTCTTTTAATTTCATGACTGCAGTCACCATCTGCAGTGATTTTGGAGCCCCGAAAATTAAAGTCTCTCACTGACTTTAAAGTCTCTCATTCGTTGTTTTCCCATTTACTTGCCATGAAGTGATGGAACTGGATGCCATGATATTAGATTTCTGAATGTTGAGTTTTAAGCCAACTTCTTCACTCTCCTCTCTCACTTTCATCAAGAGGCTCTTTAGTTATTCTTTAATCTCTGCCGTAAGGGTAGTGTCACCTGCATATCTGAGGTTATTGATATATTGGTCCTATAAAAGAGACCAAGAGCTCTTTCTTGGTCATGTGAGGACACGGCAATAAGACTGTCATCTATGAACTAGGAACGGATTGTCAGAGATCAAATCTGCACCTTGATCTTGGACTTCCCAGACTTCAGAACCATGAAAAATAACTATTTTCCATTTAAGCCATCTAGTCTGTGATATTTTATTACAACAGCCAAAATGATCTTAGACAATGGATCACCAAAAATCTCCCATTGTAAAATTTTTAGTAAACTGAACTGACTGAACAAAAGCTTAAAAGTAGACAGACAGTAAAATTTACCCCTGTGAAATCATGGGAAGAACTGAACACATTAAAAGATGAAAATACAAATAGTATATATAATTTTGAAAATTCTGTATTTGTGATTCAGAATATATCTTATAATTCATGAAAATGATTTTTTGATGGAGCTTCATTTGAAAATTTATATGAAGGACTAAAACAGAATAAAAATTAGTTTCCTAAAAAACTGTGTATGTGAATTTGACAAATCATTTAGATGAACATAAATAAGTAAAAACTTAATCTGACAAGTTTTATCTTCAAAAATGTATTTCAAAGAAAGGGTTTTCATTGGATTTAAAACACATTACCTATGAAAATACTTGGTCTGCAATAAGCACAAATTTCAACGTGAAAAATCTTAGAGTTTGAGAATAGCTTCCACTGAACAAAATGTTCATCAACCTTGCATGCACCTCTGTACCAGTAGAAAGAGTATTTCCTCGATTCAACATAATCTGATTTATAGAGAAATCACTTAAAGATATGAATATGGGGAATTATAATTAAGCAAGTAATAGGAAAACTAAAGTGATTTTCAGAAAAATGTTAATAACTAAGGATTAGAGATATAAATGAATTAAAATATATGTATACCAAAAATATGGAGAAGGCAATGGTACCCCACTCCAGTACTCTTGCCTGGAAAATCCCATGGATGCAGGAGCCTGGTAGGCTGCAGTCCATAGGGTCGCTAAGAGTTGGTCACGACTGAGCGACTTCACTTTCACTTTTCACTTTCATGCATTGGAGAAGGAAATGGCAACCCACTCCAGTGTTTTTGCCTGGAGAATCCCAGGGATGGGGGAGCCTGGTGGGCTGCCGTCTATGGGGTCGCACAGAGTCGGACACGACTGAAGTGACTTAGCAGTAGTATACAAAAATAATCATGTTATTTTTGATGTACAGATAATCAATATAAAGGAGATTTCTTTTAAACTTGACTTTAATGTACCTGGTACATATAACTTTTATTTTTTAGAAAAAATTTCAATATGAATTTTTTAAAATAAAACTACTTATAGAGTCAATCAATGTTGTGAATTGGTTAATCCATAGGTACATATTTCAAAACATAAATTAATTTTTTCTTACCAGGTTTTACTCTCACAATCATGGGTTGGCATGATGTATAGTGTTTTCTGTGACTTTTAGATATGCTGACCTATAATACCTTTCAGCTAAGATGGACTTCCCTGGTGGCTCAGACAGTAGAGTGTCTGTCTACAATGCAGGAGACCTGGGTTCAATCCCTGGGTTGGGAAGATCCCCTGGAGAAGGAAATGGCAATCCACTCCAGTACTATTGCTTGGAAAATCCTATGGACAGAGGAGCCTAGTAGGCTACAGTCCATGGGGTCGCAAAGAGTTGGACACGACTGAGTGACTTCACTTTCACTTTCACCTAAGATAGTCTCCCTTTCCTCCTTTGGTAATCCTAAAAGCAGTCATGAATTTGCTAGACTGTATCCTCCTCTCCTCACAGACCCAGCCTCTCCACCATCACCCCCATTATGTCCCTGAGCATTAGTTCCCCAGTGGAGTCTGAATTTAGAAAATTGTAGAGAGAATTGTTGACCTCAGGGAGCTTCTGCATTTGAGTTAACAGAATGACCACATGGTTCATTGGTTTAGAAGAGGAAGAATGAAATGTAGTGAGAGAGTTAATTCTCAGGTAGGTTGATAAGGAGTCCGGGGCCCTCAAGGAGGAAGGGGTCCAGGGCCCTCAAGGAGGAGAAAGGGACAAACTTTTTTTCTACATTGTTTTGTCTTAGTCACATAGATTTTTCTTAAACTCTGAGTTGTTATGACAACAATCTTTAAGACTAACTTTCTTTAAACCCAGAGCTGATGATTACCCAATAAAACAACTCATCTTGCTCAAGGGTATGTTTTTCCTTAAGCTCTGTACTACTGATTGAAGGCAGAAGGAGAAGGGGATGACAGAGGATGAAATGGTTGGATGGCATCACGAACTCAATGGACATGAGTTTGAGTAAGCTCCAGGAGTTGGTGATGGACAGGGAAGTCTGGTGTGCTGCAGTTCATGGGGTCACAAAGAGTTGGACCAGACTGAGGGACTGAACTGAATGATTATATAACAACAATGTATATTGCTTGAGGACATGTTTTTCTTTCTTAACAAGAACCTTCTGACTAATCTTGTTATCTTAAGACTTGTTTGAGTGGGTTTGGTAAGATCTTTCTATTGTTAGTTCTAATCTTGTTAATTTAAGATCTATGTTGTGGGAGTGGGTCTAGTTAAAGTATATATAAGGCCCCTTCTGATGTCTGTCAGAAGCTTTCTGTATCCTTTTTCACTGTAACAAAACTTCTACCACAAAAAAGCTCTGAGTGATCAAGCCTGGTCCCTGATCCCAAAGGTAAATCTTTGGAGATCATGAATCTGACATTATTCACTCCAAAGTATCAGTAGGATAGTTGTAGAAATTAATGTCATATATTATGCTACCTATTTGTAGCCATAAAACAATTCCTTACTTGCTTTGCAGCCTTTCCCCCCCTCCACCCCAAAATAGCTTACTCTTTCCCTTCATTTCTGCAACCTTTCCCCTCTGCCACCTTGAGGTTCTTGGGAGTGGCCCAGATTGGAGTCATAACTCTAATTTAAGAACTTCTATTTTCAATTTACAGTCTTCCCTTTTTTCCCAGTAAGAATTCTTTCTGTGATATTTAAGGTTAAAATAGATGCTAAATAAGATCTCCTGAAAGAAAAAGGGTTTATGATATCCCAGCAGAACTGCAGAGCTGATATAAATAGCTACGGCAATTGTTGATTTTAAGGAAATGCCTTGCTGACTTATGATAGAATGATGGGAATCACCTTTGTTATAATGCAGATATACTCAAACTGAGTGACAGTCAGTCTTTGTAGTAGAAATGCATCCTGTCCACATAAGGTCATTACCAAATTCATCAGCAGCATTCTGTTTATACTCTATTATACCAAATCTTTTGCATCGTAATATTTATGTATATGTCTGTTTTTCCTAGTAGACTCTGAGCTATTTAAGAATTGAGATTTTATCTTATTAATTTCTGTGTCCCCAGGGCCCAGTATAGTCTGGACACAAAATAGACACTCAATGAGTAATTGCTGAATGAAGAAATCATGAATTAAATCATGTCTACAAATCCTCATATCACAAATATTGCAAAGGCTTGAAGAATGTAATGAATTATTCACATCATTGTTACATGGTCTGTTGCAAATCATCTGTCATGAGGAAGCCTTTATTTTGTTTTATTAGCATTATTAAACAATGTTCATACAACCTGCACCTACTTTCCGAGTGACCAAGATCCTACCTTATAAGATTCAAATATTCCTTTAGTACTTTTTCTTCCTATCCAGTAACCTTGTAACCCAAGTTGCAATGTCATTTAATGTATAAAAACATAGCAACAAGAAAAATATTTAACTTCCCAAGTTTCAAGATATTTAAAGATCAATCACCTAGAATAACCCCCTCAAGTAACTGATGAATCAACTCTTATCCCTGGGAAACTTAAGTCATCCACCTTCACACAGTTGGTTAGTGATAACACTATTTACCATTACCCAGTGCATGGTTATCCAAGTAAATGGCCCTTTGTGTAAGGACTTTGAGCTTTCCTGGTGGCTCAGTGGTATAGAATCTGTCTGCAATGCAGGAGACACAGATAGACATGGGTTCTATTTCTCAGTAGGGACAATCCCCTGGAGGAAAAAATGGCAACCCTCTTCAGTATTCTTGGCTGGGAAATCAGCCAAGGAGGAGCCTGGTGAGCTACAGTCCATGAAGTTGCAAAGGGTTAGACATGACTGAGCATGCATGCTTGTAAGGACTTCTTATCTTTATCGCATGGTACATTTGCTTTCCAAGTTCCTTCTCCTGGAAAACTGGCCATTCCTTTGGTCTATGTTATCTAGAACTTAACTGGACATGGAACAAGAGACTGGTTCCAAATAGGAAAAGGAGTACATCAAAGCTGTATATTGTCACCCTGCTTATTTAACTTATATGCAGAGTACATCATGAGCAACGCTGGGCCGGAAGAAGCACAAGTTGGAATCAAGATTGCCCAGAGAAATATCAATAACCTCAAATATGCAGATAACACCACACTTATGGCAGAAAGTGAAGAGGAACTAAAAAGCCTCTTGATGAAGGTGAAAGAGGAGAGTGAAAAAGTTGGCTTAAAGCTCAACATTCAGAAAATGAAGATCATGGCATCTGGTCCCATCACTTCATGGGAAATAGATGGGAAAACAGTAGAAACAGTGGCAGACTTTATTTTGGGGGCTCCAAAATCACTGCAGATGGTGATTGCAGCCAAGAAATTAAAAGACACTTATTCCTTGGAAGGAAAGTTATGACCAACCTACATAGCATATTAAAAAGCAGAGAGATTACTTTGCCAACAAAGGTCCATCTAGTCAAGGCTATGGTTTTTCCAGTGGTCATGTATGATGTGAGAGTTGGACTGTGAAAAAAGCTAAGCACCAAAGAATTGATGCTTTTGAATTGTGGTGTTGGAGAAGACTCTTGAGAGTCCTTTAGACTGTAAGGAGATCGAACCATCCCATCCCAAAGGAGATCAGTCCTGGGTGTTCATTGGAAGGACTGATGCTGAAGCTGAAACTCCAATACTTTGGCCACCTGATGTGAAGAGCTGAGTCATTGGAAAAGACCCTGATACTTGGAGGGACTGGGGGCAGGAGGAGAAGGGGAAGACAGAGGATGAGATGGCTGGATGGCATCACTGACTCGATGGACATGAGTTTGTGTGAATTCCGGGAGTTGGTGATGGACAGGGAAGCCTGGCATGCTGCAATTCATGGGGTTGCAAGGAGTCAGACACGACTGAGTGACTAAACTGAACTGAACTGACAGAGGCAAAAACTTTCAGCCTCTTGATAATCCATCCTTGAATTCCTTTGATTAAAATTAAAAAATTCAATATCTTTGTCAGCTACTCATTTATGTTTACCAAGCTTACCATGTTCTAACAAGTATCTCTATATTTTCACATGAGTCACCCCTGGCTGCCACTCTGACATTGCTGCACTAACACCTCCCTTATATTATTTCAGAATTCTGTATTTTCCATTTTGTCACATATATTCCAGTCCTTAGATGTTAATGTCAACACTTTTTCTCTTTCTAGTGTCATGTAGTGTCATGTACTGGCCATCAATCCTGGATTTCAGAGGACAGTCAATACTGATCTTCATAACAATGTGGGAAACTTTCAGCTTACTGAGGAAAGCAGAATGTCCTCCAGGCTCCTGCAGAACATAGTCAGCTAGTGAGTTTGCAGGCCTTATGCAGTTTATCTACTCCAGTAGGCAATTCTTTGCCTCTTTATTTTTATCTTTTCTTCCACTATATGCCATTTTAGTTTTTGTATTTATATCTCACTTAGGGAGAGCTATCACTTTCTCCAACTTCCAAAAGCCCATCTAGCAGTGTGTTAGTACTGTCTTCTCTCATCCTCGTCAAAATATATAACCTGTATTTTTATGGGAGAGTGCTTGCAATTGGTCTAGCTCCTTCAAGCTCCAATCCCATGCATACACAATTCCTGCCACTACTACTAAATTAATAAATCCTGTCTTTCCTTTGGTATGTCGTTCTCTTTCTTTTTTAGCAAACTTAGCATGTATCTGTCCAGACTTTACTGTCAGTTAATCTTAGTTTTTAGTTTCTGGCCAGGACTGGGATTAGAGTAAATCTAAGAAGGTGAAGCATACAGTGTCTTTCAAGACAGAAAACAGCATTGTCTTCAAGGAATAGAAAAAGACTGACTTTTAATATGAAAGGGTAGACTACTTCTAAAGAATTAATCAATACAGAAACATCTCTGGTTGAAAGTTTCCCAAGTGCACTGACACAGATTTTTTCATCTCAAGATTTTGGGGAGAGGAGGACAGTAATGTCATATGGATGACAAAATAGGTCATTCCCAATTTCAGTCCCCTTCATGAGAAGACAAACTAGAAACTATTTATATACAAAACACCATTGTGAAAAATCCCAGAACCCAGTGATAAGGCTGAAGCATACCCCTGGACCACAGAGACCAAGACAGGCCAATAAAAAGGGTAAGAGGATTAGTTGCACTCTGACATAGCTTTCCTTTTCCGTGCTTGCACAGGATTCACACTGTGTCATTGCTTCATACTTAGAGGGAACAGAGCTAGTTCAGACCTGACCCTCAGGGTTTTTGCTGTAGCAACTTAGAACCCAAACTCACTCTTGATAGGGTAGTGACAGCCACGGAGCATAGCAAAAACCCCAGCTCACACTTGGCTTTGGTTCTAGCTCCTACATTTCCAGCCCCACCTCCCGCCAAGGTGACAGCTGCCAGCACACAGAGGGAAGATGTAACCAATGATTATTTAAGATTCAGCTCTCCCACCAAGGCCACGGGACACATACAGACTTCATAGGGAAGCTTCCCACAAAGCTACCCCTTCAAGGCCAGGATATGTAACTGTTTCTTCTATTTTCACAAAGTCAGAGAAAGTTAAGCAAAAATGAGAACACAGAAGAATTTGTTCAAGTGAATGAACAGGAAAAAAAACCTAAAGAAACAAGCAATGAAACAAAGGTAATGATTTGCCAAAGAAAGAGTTCAAAACATTAGTAATAAAACTGCTAATAGAATTACGAAAAATAATAGATGAGCATAGTGAGAATTTTAATAAGGAACTAGAAAATATAAAAAAAGAGCCAGTCATAGCTGAGGAATATAAGAATTGGAGTAAAAAACCCACTAGAAGGAATGAATAGAAGACTAGGTGATAAAAAAAGAAAGCATAAGGTCTTTTCATGATCTGGAAGATAAAACAGTAGAAATCAACCAATCAGAACTGCAGAAAGAAAAACAAATTTTAAAAAAGTGAGAAGAGTCTAAGGAATCACTGAGACAACTTCTTTATAAGGATCCCAGAAGGAGAAGGGAGAGACCGAGGAGGGTGAAATGTATGTGATGAAATTATGGCTGAAAACTTTCTAAACCTGAAGAATGAAAATGACATTAAGGTACAGGAATCACCAAGAGTCCCAAATAAGATGAACCCAAAGAGACCTATAAGATGAACCCAAAGAGACTTACGCCACAGAGGTCTATCATAGTTAAAATAGCAAAAGTTAAAGATAAAGGGAGATTTCTAAATACAGCAAGAGAAAGACAGTCACATACAAGAGAACTAAATATGGCTATCAGCTGATTTTTCTGCAGAAACTCAGCTGGCAAGAAAAGAATGTCATTATATATTTAAAGTACTGAAAGAGAAAAATCTACAAACTAGGATTCTCTCCTCAGCAAGACTGTTATTCAGAATTGAAGAAGAGATAAAGAACTTCTCAGACAAACATAAACTAAGAGAATTCATAAATACTAAACTGACACTAAAATAAACATTAAAGGATTTTTTTAATGGCAAAGACAAGGCCACAACAAAGAAGAATTTATAGAAGGGGAATAAACCTCACTAGTGAAAGCAAATATATATAGTAAAGGCTGTGGATCAACCACTTAAATAAGCTTGTACAAAGATTAAAACACAAAAATTTCAAAATCAACTATAATAAATAGCTAAAGAATAAGCATGAAGATATAAAGTATGACATCAAAAGCACAAAATGTTAGGGAGTAAAAAATCATAGATCTTTTAGAAAATGTTTGAAATTAAATGACTATCAGTTTAAAATAAGTAGATATAGATCAATATATATGACCCCCATGGTAATGATAAATCAAACATCTACAATAGATACACAAAATTAGAGAGAAAGGAAAGCAACCATACCAATAAAGAAAATCAAGCACAAGTGAAGAAACTATAAGACTAGAGCAGAAAACTACTACAAAAACAACCAGGAAACAATTAACAAATGGAAATGAATACATTCCTATCAATAGTCATTTCAAATGTCAATTGATGGAGTAAATGTTTCAATCAAAAGACAAAGAGTTCATGAATTAAAACAAAACACAACAAGACTCATCTGTATCTATGCTGCTTACAAGAGACTCACTTCAGAGGAAAAGTGAGGGGATGGATAAAGATATTCCATGCAAATGAAAATGACAAGAAAGCTGGGATAGCAATACTCATATCAGACAAAGCAGACTTTAAAAACAAAGCCTATAACCAAAGACAAAGAAAGGCTTTACATTATGATAAAAATGTCAAAGCAAAAGAGGAACATATGTTAATAAATATATAAAGCAAATATTAATAGACATAAAGGGAGGAATTGATAGTAACACGATAATAGTAAGGGACTTTAATACCCCACTTACATCAATGAACAGGTCATCCAGACAGAAAAACATCAGTAAGGTAACAGAGATCCTAATGGACACAATATACAAGCTAGACTTAAAAGTTATAGGACATTCCATCCAAAAACAATAGAATACACATTCAAGTGTACATGGAACATTTTCCAGAACAGATCACATACTGAGCCATAAAACAAGTCCCAACAAATTTCAACAAATTTAAGAGGCTATAAATTATATCAAGCATTTTTTGCAACCACAATTATATGAAACTAGAAATCAATTACAGGAAAAATACAAGCAGATGGAGAGTAAACACCATGCTACTGAAACATCAATGTGTCAATGAAGAAATCAAATATAAAAAAGATGAAGGAAATTCTGTCACGTGTTGAATCTTGAATGCATAATGTTAGGTAAAATAATTATATAGAAAAATATAAATTCTGTATGATCTTATATATTTATATATGTAGAATCCTGGGAAAAAAATAAATTCAAAGAAACAGAGAGTATATTGGTGATTGGTCAAAGGGTATGAGCTCCCAGTTAAAATGGTAATAAGTAATGGGGATCTAATACATAACTGGGTAACTATAATTAGCAATACTGTATTGTATACCTGGAAGTTGCTAAGAAGTAGGTCTTAAAAATTCTTACCATAAAAACAAATAATTGTGTGATGTGTGGCTGTATTAACTTATTGCGGAAATCATTTTGTAATATATATGTATATCAAAATCATCATGCTGTACACCTTCAGTTCAGTTCAGTCATTCAATCATGTCCAACTCTTTGCAACCCCATGAATCGCAGCACTCCAGGCCTCCCTGTCCATCACCAACTCCTGGAGATCACTCAGACTCACATCCATTGAGTCAGTGATGCCATGCAGCCATCCATTCCTCTGTCGTCCCCTTCTCCTCCTGCCCCCAATCCCTCCCAGCATCAGAGTCTTTTCCAATCAGTCAACTCTTCGCATGAGGTGGCCAAAGTACTGGAGTTTCAGCTTTAGCATCATTCCTTCCAAAGAAATTCCAGGGCTGATCTCCTTCAGAATGGACTGGTTGAATCTCCTTGAAGTCCAAGGGACTCTCAAGAGTCTTCTCCAACACCACAGTTCAAAAGCATCAATTCTTCAGCACTCAGCCTTCTTCACAGTCCAACTCTCACATCCATACATGACCACTGGAAAAACCATAGCCTTGACTAGACGGACCTTTGATGGCAAAGTGATGTCTCTGCTTTTCAATATGCTATCTAGGTTGGTCATAACTTTCCTTCCAAGGAGTAAGCGTCTTTTAATTTCATGGCTGCAGTCACCATCTGCAGTGATTTTGGAGCCCAGAAAAATAAAGTCTGACACTATTTCCACTGTTTCCCCATCTATTTGCCATGAAGTGATGGGACCAGATGCCATGATCTTCATTTTCTGAATGTTGAGTTTTAAGCCAACTTTTTCACTCTCCTCTTTCACCTTCATCAAGAGGCTTTTTAGTTCCTGTTCACTTTCTGCCATAAGGGTGGTGTCATCTGCATATCTGAGGTTATTGATATTTCTCCTGGAAATCTTGATTCCAGCTTGTGCTTCTTCCAGCCCAGCGTTGCTTATGATGTACTCTGCATATAAGTTAAATAAGCAGGGTGACAATATACAGCTTTGATGTACTCCTTTTCCTATTTGGAACCAGTCTGTTGTTCCATGTCCAGTTCTAACTGTTGCTTCCTGACCTGCCCACATAAATGCTGTATGTAATTCTATCACAATAAAGCTGGAGGAGAAAAGAGGGATCTCACTCTTTCCCAATCAACACCTTAACCTTGGCATAGCATATTTGCTCAAACTGATAATTCAGTCTTCTCTAAAGCTCTGATCTTCTTATAATTAAGTCCTGGGTCTGGTCTTCTGCTTTTTACATCTGGCTGTAGGGAATGAAAGTCTCTTCAGGTTCTACAGAGGAAATCCTCTGGTTTTCACATTTCACTTTAAATTGGTGATTGATAGCCTACTCCTTTGTCTTTCCCAGTAAATTGATGACATTCAGCAGCAGCCATTCAATTCTATTGTCCTATATTTACTGCCTGCTCTGAGCTTCTCTGATGTCTTTTAGGATTAGCTAGTTTGATCTCCAGTCCTGAATATTTACTGGAAAAACTAATGCTGTAGTTGAAGCTCCAATACCTTGGCCACCTGATGCAAAGAACTGAATCATTAGAAAAGACCCTGATGCTAGGAAAGATTGAAGGTGGGAGGAGAAGGGGATGACAGAGGATGAGATGGTTGGATGGCATCACTGACTCAATGAACATGAGTCTGAGCAAACTCCAGAAGTTGGTGATGCACAGGGAAGCCTGGCATAGTGCAGTCCGTGGTGTCACAAAGAGTCAGGCACAACGAAGTGACTGAACTGATTGACTGACTGAGCTTCTCAATCAGTTATTGCACCCATCAATGCCTTCCCTTCTACTGGTGTGTATCTTAGTTCATTGTTGGTAAAAATTTGACAAATCGCACAATTACATCATATCACGGAATATGTCTTGATATATATCATCACACATAATGAAGTATGCATTGCCATCTGACTGGCAGGTGATCAAGCTCCAAAATCTTTCAGAATCTGTTTCCTTAGACCACCCAAATTTGGGTACCAACTCTTAGGTTTCATTTACTGTGGAGCAGAACCTGGGATAGAGTTTGAATTCAAGAAATTTAATGTGATTGAGAGTAACACCCATGGAGGAGTAAGGCAAGTAGGAATGGACCAAGGAAAAATCTAAGCTACAATGCTCTTTTAACAAGAGACAATCAATTCTATGAGACTTCTGAAGTTGCAACGGTTCACAGTCATATCCAAAAAACACAAGGGGACCACATAGATTATTCCCAACAGGATTCAATCAAGATATATGCCTCAGGGAAGATAAGCATGTGTGAGGCAAATTCCTTTGTCTGAGAGCAATTCCTGAGGGTAGAATTAGCTATGAATAGTAACTCTTGTGTCATTAGGGGAACTGATTCCTGAAGTGAGATCTAGGTGACACACTACAGCATTCAATATAAATACCTTGGTGAAAATTTTCTATAAATATAAGTGATAATCTCCAAATTTATTATATCTCCAAATGCTGAATTTGTTTAAAGTGTATCTATTTTAAACTTCTTTGTAAAGTTATATAAACTCCAACCAAATGAAAATCACTTTTAGTTTATAATGTAATCCCTCTAAGATATAGTAAAATTGTTTATGATTCATAATAATAATTTTTTAAGATGTCTTTATGTTTTATTAGGAGTAAAAAAACAAAGAACAGAGCTCTCATCTATGGAAACACTATGAATTCTTCAAGAAATAGTGTGAAACTCAGCTTCTCTGTTAATTAGTATATTTTCACTCATATTTTCAACATATAAACATTCAAAATTGAGAAATCCCAGTCTTTATTGGGATTTAAAATATATCTCTATAGAGCATAATAAAGTTTTAAATAGAACAATAGATTGATTTTTTTTTCTAAACACCTCCTTTTTCAATGAAAAACATTTTCTAAGATTAACCACTGTAGTTATTAGGCCTTTTGAGAGCACTCTGAGGGCTGAGAAAAGTTAAACAGGAAGGTGGGAAAAAGGAAAATAAAGATTTCTCATTAGAAACTTTAGTTTCTGATTTCTAATTTTAAAATGTGAGTATATATAAGTTCAGGATCCATTTCCCATGACAGATGATATATGTCTTGTACCACTGTAAAACCACCCTCACATGACCCTTTTATCATGAAGTCAGATAATTGCCTGTAGTATATCTTCATGGTTTTCTGCCTTCTCCAGAGTTCAGAGTTTCTTAACGCTGTAGCAGAGTTTTGTCTTTGTTAGTGATTGTACTTGCCAGATTCAGTCTAAGTCTCCCATTTAAAAAAAAAAAAAACAAAGTTCTGACCTTTTCCAGTTTTCATATGTTAACTGGAGAAGTTCAAATCCAGTGTCATAAGTCAGATAAGAACAGACACCATTCCATCCCTCTTTTTTTTTTTTTTTTTTTTAAAGAAGCTCCCGTAGATGTAGACATCAATAAATGCAAAATGATAATGGAGGAAAAAGAACATCCAAAAAAGAATGGGAAACCTAAAGAAGACAGACCCCACTCTGTTTTGCTCTCCCCAATAAATTTCTGTGTAAAAAATTCTGTCTGTATATAGATGCATAGACATAGAATTTCTCAGATAAAAGAGAAGATAGATGAAGATGTTCCCTGCCCTTAATTAGGGGCCACCAGGGAAACCCCTAAGAGTGGTGACAAGACAAACCTAAACTAAACTAACCTAAA
Source organism: Bos indicus (assembly GCF_029378745.1). Taxonomy (NCBI): domain Eukaryota; kingdom Metazoa; phylum Chordata; class Mammalia; order Artiodactyla; family Bovidae; genus Bos; species Bos indicus. The sequence goes on along the minus strand of NC_091760.1, from coordinate 30,552,290 downwards.
CTCAGTACAGGGAGTTTAGCCAATGCTGTCAAAATTCTGAGGCCTCATGAAAAGTGAAAGCGTTAGTCGCTCAGTTGTGTCCTACGCTTTGCCATCCCATGGACTGTAGCCTGCCAGGCTTCTCTGCCCATGGAATTCTGCACACAAGAATACTGGAACGGGTAGCCATTCTCTTCTTCAGGGGCTCTTCCAAACCCAGGAATCAAACCCAAGTATACTGCATTTCAGGTAGATTCTTCACCATCTGAGCCATGAGGGAAGTCCCCATGCTCAGTAGTAATAAGTCTCAGGGCCCCAGGCTTAGCAGTAATAAAGCATGTGACCCAGTTCCATCAAAGAAGTATCATGTAAACATTAGTGAAACAGACCACTCCACCCCAACCCAGGCAGCAGAGTGAGCCAATCTCTCTACCCACAGAATGGCTGGGGTTGAGGATTTAGGTTAGAGTGCTTTTAAAGGAGCCTTATAACCAACCAACATACAAGCAAGCTCAGGCTATTCTGCTGGGCAATAAAAGACTAAGGAGAGAGACCCCAGTCATTCCAGCCTTTCCAAACAAGGCAAGTAAACCAAGCAACTACAAGGAACATTGTCTTAAAGATATGTGAGTTCAGATAAACCTGGTTCATTGCAAAATGACACTCAAAATTTCTAACCCATAAAATCATAAGCTAAATAAATTGTTACTGTTTTAAGCCATTAAGTTTTGGGTTAGCTTGCTATACCACAAGATATAACTAATATGTCTACAATGAAATTGTTTTGTTATATATTTTATTGAATTTTAAGCATAGGTACTAGTTATCTAGTGCCCGATCATCAGAAGAGGAAATCACTGCAAAACACTAATACTTAAAATGTTTAAGCTTGCAAGTCTAAAACAACTTTGAGTGGGAAGCTTTTGTAAGGTTAAAGTTAGAATAACTAGGTACAGAACATATATATATTCACAACAAATTGTGCTCGTGTCCATAAATTCTTGAACCTTGATGACTATTGATCTCAAATTCTCTAAATCACTAAATAAAAAAATTCAAATATACATTCTACATAAGTACATGTACAGACTAATTGTTATTCCCCTTTACCCACTCCAGTATTCTTAGGCTCCCTTGTGGCTCAGCTGGTAAAAAATCTACCTGCAATGAAAAAGACCTGGGTTCAATCCCTGGGTTGGGAAGATCCCCTGGAGAACGGACAGGCTACCACTCTAGTATTCTGGCCTAGAGAATTCCTTGGACATCGACAGGGTCGCAAAGAGTCGGACTCGACTGAACGACTTTCACTTTCACTTTGAGTTTCAAAGTCTTTGTTAAAATGTTGAGAAATATGCACTGCAGGCAGATCCTTTACTGTCTGAGCCACCAGGGAAGACCATATATATTTTTATTTTACTTTAGAAAGTTAAGAAAAAAATCATACAATAGAAAAGGTATCTAGTGAGAAATTTTCTTCACTATTTCCACAAAGGACTGCAATGTTAAATGTCCAGAAAAATCAATAAACATGCTTCTCTCTTTGAACTAAGTAACATCCTCATGAAAAAAGATGTAGGGAAGAATCTACTGGAAGAGAAAATTAAAATAGTTTTTGAAACACAGAAAAAAATTATTCCAAATGACTGGTACCTCTTATTTTATGATATATCATGCAATATTCTAATACTGCAGGTTCAGTCTGACACATCAACATCTTAGACTTTAAATAATTAGGGACAAAAATCAGTAATAATTAACAGTATAGCTAACTTGCCTACAGGAGGTAAAATAAAAACCCATAAGTCTGACTCATTTCAATGTTAATAAAAATGGCTAGTATAATTATACATTAGTTTATGTTAGAAATGTGAATCTCATAACCACTGGATAACCTGTTATTGGTAGGAATAAGATATATCTAGTACACATTTTTTAACACCATATCAGAAGCAGTAATTCATTGACTACCCATATCATTTACAAGCTCTAATTTAGGTTGTAAGAACGATTGCTTCCATTGTAATTAATTCTAGCCGGGGAGTTAATCAGACATTCATCTTTATTGGTTCACTACATGATTAATATGTTCTTGTTTGTTAGGGTGAAAGAAGACAGCATGTCTGATTTGGACAGGTCAGATCTTATGGCTCTTACGTCAAGCTTTAAAACAGACCAATAAAAAGGGTTATTTTTGTTTTATGTGAAAATTATGGGGGAAGTATTTCTGAAAAGTGTATAAAAAGAAGAGGTCACCAAAAAACATACTTCAAATTTCAAGTGAAGGATTGAGAAGAAAGATATTCCCCATAAATTATATGATGAAAGAAAAGTGACATTGGTGTGTCGATGAGTTTGAATCTTTTATAACTGCCATATCTGAAAACATAGCCTTGTTCATAGAAATAATTAGGTCTAAAATATGAAGTTGGGGTGGGAGAGGGGTAAAGACACTATAATGGGTCCTAATAGTTTTTAATGTTTGAAGGATGCCAACAAAGTAATGTTGAAAGGTGAGTTATTCCATTCATCCTACTAGCTAACTCACATGTGGGCTTCACTAAGGAATCCTGCTGAATATATCTGGAAGTTTTCAAGTGAAATCAAAGCAAATTAATTCTCACAGGGTGGTAATTTTTCTTTGCATTTATTTTCCCCAGCATAACACTCTTCCCATCAAACACTTTGGAGGCATGCCTATTGAGGGCTATAATGTATTCTCACATCACAAGACAGTCAGTACATGTAGATAGATATGAGTTCACAGAGATCATTTATTTATTTCACTAATGATCTGTCAACTCCTCTCCCTATCGTAGTAAATGGCTAAGTGGTTACCTAAGCAACCGCCTAGATTTTTCAGGAAGGGTGTGACCACCTTGTCCATTTTAAAGATATCTGGAAGCAAATATATTACTCCAGGTTTAATATAATCCTAACAACAGATCAATTAACAAGTGATTACCTGCTTTACATAGCTCTTATTGCCTCATTAATTTTTTGAAAAATGTTCAGGCAATGTAATATCTTTTTCCATTTGTTACTGTTATAAAAGTAGTCAATTAACTTTTAAATCACTCATTAGAATAATTTAATGTTATCATCCAGGAGTTATATTATAGTTGCTAGTATTTTCAATGTTTTAATCAAGGTATCCATATAATCCCAGAAATCTTTCTATTTGTGATTTATACTATATCCAACAAATGCCAACAACATACAGATGAAACATAATTTTCTTAAATATCCTTTTTCATATTAATTATTAGGAATATATGTTAATATGCAATAGGGCACTAAAAGAATTCAGCTATCATTTAAACTCCAGGTAATTTTTTTAGCATCAGCTATGAATAAAAATCTAACAACTCTTGGGGAAAGATTGATCAGGTCCAGAAAAGCTTTAAAAGAGCCACACAATTAGGGGGCATTTAAGGGTAACTTTAGACAACAAAACTAATAAATACTGGAATTTAAGACTTACAAATACAGCAGTTGAAAGGTAAGATAGTGCATAAGGAACTGGAGAAGCAGAACAAAAAAGAAGAAGAAAACAAACTGATGAGTAGCAGTCTAATCCAAAACTATATCTGAGTCTCACTATTTTTGTATCATTTTAAATTGTTCTTGATACAGGGACTTTTAATCTTTCATCCCAGTTTAGTCATGTATTTTGCCTACCAAGATAGAATTTAAGCTATACCATGCTCTTCCTCACTCCAGTATTTTGGTCATCTGATGCAAACAGCTGACTCATTGGAAAAGTCCCTGATGCTGGGAAAGATTGAGGGCAGACGGAGAAGAGGGTGTCAAAGGATGAAATGGCTGGATAGCATCACCAGTGCAATGGACATGAACTTGGGCAAACTTTGGGAGATGGTGAGGGACAAGGAGGTCTGACATGCTGCAGTCCATGGGGTCACAAAGAGTCGGACACAGCTGGGTGATTGAACAACAAATGCTATTCCTTGATCTAGTTGATATTCCATGCAAAATTCGAATAGCAACATATTGTCTTTATGGAATAAGTTTACATCATGTCAAGCTGTGGGTAATACTTTAGAAAAAATATAACTTCAATCTGTGAGGAAACTATATCTGCACTCCTATCTTGGAATATTTGCTAATAGTTTGGTAAATGAACTGTATTAGTGAATCATTACTAACAAATCATGTTGTGTCCTATCTAGCCTTAGGTCAAGTTAGTACAATAAATCCTCTAATCTATGCCAGCCAAGAACATGTATCTGTTACACGGTAAGACATTTGTTTTTCACTGTCTTTTCAAATGTACTGAACAACCGGACAACAAAAAATTGTTTGTTAAACCTGTAGGAATAGAATATACTTTTATGTAATTGCCTTGTACAAAAATGGCAACATAATAATATGAAAATCTCAAATGATCTGAGCACCAAAGAATTGATGCTTTTGAACTGTGGTGTTGGAGAAGACTCTTGAGAGTCCCTTGGACTGCAAGGAGATCCAACCAGTCCATTCTGAAGGAGATCAGCCCTGGGATTTCTTTGGAAGGACTGATGCTGAAGCTGAAACTCCAATACTTTGGCCACCTCATGCGTAGAGTTGACTCATTGGAAAAGACTCTGATGCTGGGAGGGATTGGGGGCAGGAGGAGAAGGGGACGACAGAGGATGAGATGGCTGGATGGCATCACCAACTCGATGGACGTGAGTCTGGGTGAACTCCAGGAGTTGGTGATGGACAGGGAGGCCTGGCATGCTGCGATTCATGGAGTGGCAAAGAGTCGGACACGACTGAGCGACTGATCTGATCTGAATCTTAGTTACAGATGCCAAGTCTCAGTTGAACTATTCCTTTTCAGAGCCACACATTTTCCAGGGATTTAATGAAAAATCAAGCTTAGAAATGACTGCACAGTGGTGTTCTTTGGCTTTATGGTGCTTAAAATCAAGACTGTGAAAACAACAAAGTAAAATCTTAGAATAATAAAATTAATGTAATTAGTTGTACTATTTCAAGTAATTTTCAAAACAAAATTCTTTCATACTTGGAATTGGGAGAAATGTTAAAAGCATATTCAAGACAACTTTTTTTTAAATTATATTTGTAAGTCAGATTTTACAAAGTGAGAGCAATCATGGTTAAACTGTCACTTAAAATAACTTTAAAAAGTGGGTTGTGTTGATTTTTGCATGGCATCTGTTAAATATTTTATTTGAGAATATTCTAAAATGTATTGTTTTGTGAACTGATATGTGAAGAATCTCTTCCTTTGCAATAACCAGGTAATAAGCCAAAATTTATTTGACAAATATTTAATGATATTATCACATCTTTCTAGAATTAAGACTATTGACAAAATTTTTTTGTTACTTGCTAAAACGTGAAAAATATTTTTTTTTGACAAATCACTTCCTGTTTAATCTACTTCTTTTGTTATAAATAAAGTCACCTTCTGTCTATCTTATACTCAGAAGTTGCATCTGTTTTGACAGAGACATTAGAGAAAGATAAGCATCAAAAAGAGAATTGATAATGGATTTGTCAATACATGGAAGAACAAAAAACTAACCTAGTTCCATGTTCAAACTCAAAGAAAAGGATGGACCTTCAATAGCAAAATTTCATGGATTTCTTCAATCATGAAATATCCTGTTCTCATAAAAGACGGCACAAAGAATTCCATTATATCGTATGCACATCTTTAACTTTTCCATTTTCAAAGTAGGCTTAGAAAGAACAAAGGACTTAGAACTGTTCAATGACATTATGCTAGAGGAAGTACTGTACTCAGGGTTCCATTCTGCCATCTCAAAGAGATTTTTTTTTTTAGCTGTCAGAGTGCTTTTTAGCCTGTAGATAGTGTATGAGCAGGGAGAATTCTGTTTGTTCTTTTAAAAATAGTCCAAAACATTTCAGTCTTTGTGAAAATTTCTTGAAGCTTAAATAGGAAATAAATTCAAAGTCAAATTCCCTATTAAGCCATCCATGTTACTTGTTTCTTATTCCACTGAGAACAGTATATCATAGTTCTACTGAGACTAAAATAAGCTCAATATAAAAATGGGAATGAACTATAGAAAAGTCTTTGATTTTACCTGAAAGTCAAACAGATCTTGAAGTTATACAAGGACACTTCTAGCTTTTTGTTTTGTTTTTAGGGTTACAAAAATATTACAGTCACCTATTTTAGTAGCCATGTCTTACTTAAAATCACCTTATAGAAAAAAAATAAAACTTGCCTACACACATTTGTATACATTTATATATAGATATGTGTGTGTGTATAAATTTGGAGACCTATGAAAAATATACACAAAAGTTTGCCATTCATTTATGAAATATTTCATTGAAAAATCATTTTTTAATTGTTAGAAAAAATCAGTGGGAAAATAGAATTGCTGGGTCAGTGGAGTTGACTTCAAATAACAAAACTTTTATTTTGCCATTCTTAATGTATCAAAGACTCAATTTTAATATTTAATGTGGTCAATTCTAAAGTTCTGTGTATGACTGGGTTTTTGGAATTCTGAAATATTTCATTATCATATACTATACAAAGAAAATAAAATTAAAAGATTAACTTGATAAACATTTGATACATCATTTCTGGTCATGCGATATTTCATTCTACTTAATAGTAATAATATTAAGATTCATATCATCTACTTCTGAGTAGCATTGAATGTTCTTATGAAAAAGAGAAGTAAATTAATATATTTTCTGCAGGTCATCTGACACAATTTTTAAAAAATAGTAAATGACACTTTTTCAGATCTTAAATTATGGTTATGGTATTTATCTCCAAGGGAGTATTAGCATACAATTCTGAGGTGCAAACAGCAGTGACTATCAAGCTTCAAATATAGGAGATTAAATATTATCTGAAATTAGAAAAATAATCTTAATTTTATTGCATAAATATATTTTCTGAGAAAGGTGGTATTAGAATATTTTCATGGTATCATTCATACATCACAATTTTGCTGATTTCTAATACTTTCTCTTTCTCATCCTCTCACAAACACACACACTCACATGTGCATACACATTGACAGAAGGGGTCGGTATTTTGTTTTGATATTTTTCCAACAGCAAACTTTGTCTCTTTTTAAAAATCTCTTTAAATTTTAAAATACTTTAAAGCATTTCTTTATTACTACTGCACTTCATAATTTTTACACCATATAACATTTAAAACATTCATAAAATATTCAAAATACATATAACATATAAGAAATTATGAAAGTATAATAACAAAACAAACACTTGTCAGTTGCCACTCAGCACAAGCATGAGAACTTTCATTACCTATGTATTCTTTCCCTAGTCTCATGTATGTCCTCTTTTCCTAGTCCAGCCCCCTTATCCTTCCATTTTAAGAAAAAATCCACTGCTCAACTATCCAAGAAAATTTCAAACTGATTTTCTAAGTGATTGAACAAATTTAAATATCCAAAGAAAATGAATTGAATTCTACTTTACTCTGTATCAGCATTTGTTATTTTCAGATGTTTACATTTTTTCAATATACTGATTTGCATTTTTCTGATGACTAAGTAGATTAAGTATATTTGTTTTGGTCATATGCTTTTCAAGTTCAGTAAAATACATGTTGTGTTAGTTACCTATAGCTGTGTAACAACTCATCACAAACTTAAGTCATTTAAAAAAAAAAAAAATTATCTCAGCATTCCCATGGATCACAAGTCTAGGCAAGGCTAGTTCCTCTGCTTAGAGTTTCACAATGCAAAATGAGGCCAACCTGCATTTTCACCTGGATACTTAAAACTGGGGAAGAATTCATTTCCAAGTTCATCCGCACTATTGGCGTTCTTCATCTTATATGACTATAGGACCGAGGGCCTACGTTCCTTGATGACTGTCAAGGGAAGATACCTATAGTCCCTAGAAGTTATCCTAGTTACTAAAGTATGCCAACATTTCTCTGCCATAAGGACTTTCTCAGAATGGTAGTTTACACTTCATTAAGTATGCAAGAAGTCTCCAGCACGTCTGCCAGCAATCTTATGCAAAATAATCCTGAGACTGACATTTCATCACCTCTGCCACATGCTGTTGGTTAGGAGTAATTCATGGGCCCTGGCCATACTCAAAAGGAGGGGATTACACAATACTTGAATACAAGGAGGCAGGAATGTTGGCAGGGGCCACCCTAGCACAGGTCTGCCATAACTATTTGTGTTTTTAGCCTATTATTTTATATGGTATTTTCACCCTTGGCAGTTCATTTATTTTTGTAGCTATTGTTATTTTGTCAGTTATTTATGTTGCACATATCCACTGCTAGCATGTGACTTATCTTTCTACTTTTTGATGAAGAAACATTCTTAATCTTAATGTAATCAAATTCATCAATTCTTTTTCTATAATTATTGTTTTTTAAAAAGGAAAAATAACCAAAATATTTCTTAAAAAATTAAGTTTTGAATTTTAGTTTGAATTGATGTTTCCAAATTCTGTCATCTGTTCTGTGTGTCAGTGTATACAGCCATTGGCTTAATGTTATACTATATTAGCTTTATCAGAAGCTTTGATAACAGATAAGGAAAATCTTTTTTTTTTTATTCTTTTTCAAGAGTAACTAGGCTATTGTTAGCAGTTTCCTCTGTAATATACATTTTAGAACTTGTTGTTTTTCAGTCGCTAAATCCTGTCCAACTCTTTGCAACTCCATGAACTGTAGCACACCAGGCTTCCCTGTCCTTTACTATCTCCTGGAGTCTGCTCTAACTCATGGCCATCAAGTCGGTGATCCCATCCAACCATCTCATCCTCTGTTGTTCCCTTCTCCTCCTGCTTTCAATCTTTCCCAGCATCAGGGTCTTTTCCAATGAGTCTATTCTTCACATTAGGTGGCCAAAGGATTGGAGCTTCAGCATCAGTTCTTCCAGTGAGTAAAAGGATTGATTTCCTTTATTGACTGATTTGAACTCCTTGCTGCCCAAGGGACTCTCAAGAGTCTTCTGCAACATCACAACTAGAAGGCATCGATTCTTTGACGCTCAGCCTTCTTTAAAGTCCAACTCTTACAACTCTTAATCTTAGAATTAATATCTTGTTACTATCTACCATCTTTTAACATTTCAGTTGACTTATGTCAAATATATAGGCCAAACAGGAAGACATAAAAATTTTGTTACGGAGTCTTTTTATGAACATATAAAATCACTTAATTTAAATCTCCTTTAATGTCTTTTGATGTAATTTTATAATTTTTATTCAGTTTCAGGCATATGCTTTAGTTTTAATTCAAGTTAACATAATTTTGTTACCATTGTAAACTTTTTAAATTTTTTTTTTATGGATTGTGATATCTGAAGCAAAATCATAAAAGACATTGAGGATTCTGTCTTGTTATCTTGAATTACTTGCTCTGGGGTAAACCAACTTCAATACTATGAAGATACTCCACCTGGAGAGGAACTAAAGCCTCTTGCCAACAGCCACCAGCAAAGAATGCTGTCTGCTAATAGTCCTATGAGTGAATCATCATGGAAGTGGATCCTCCAGCCCCAGTCAAGCATTCTATCCCAAGGCAACATCTTGACTACAGCATTTTGAGAGTATTTAATCCAGAAGCACCCAATGAAGCTACCTCTGAATTCCTTACCCAGAGAAACTCTAAGCTCATAAATGTTTATTGTTTTAAGCTACTAAGTTTGGGGGTAATTCATTATACATCTTTCAAATAGGTTCAGTTCAGTTCAGTCGTTCAGTTGTGTCCGATTCTTTGTGACCCCATGAATCGCAGCACGCCAGGCCTCCCTGTCTATCAACAACTCCCGGAGTTCACTCAAACTCACGTCCATCGAGTCGGTTATGCCATCCAGCCATCTCATCCTCTGTCGTCCCCTTCTCCTCTTGCCCCCAATCCCTCCCAGCATCAGAGTCTTTTCCAATGAGTCAACTCTTCGTATGAGGTGGCCAAAGTATTAGAGTTTCAGCTTTAGCATCATTCCTTCCAAACACCCAGGACTGATCTTCAGAATGGACTGGTTGGATCTCCTTGCAGTCCAAGGGACTCTCAAGAGTCTTCTCCAACACCACACTTCAAAAGCATCAATTATTTGGTGCTCAGCTTTCTTCACAGTTCAATTCTCACATCCATACATGACTACTGGAAAAACCTAGCCTTGACTAGACAGACCTTTGTTGGCAAAGTAATGTCTCTGCTTTTTAATATGCCATCTAGGTTGGTCATAACTTTCCTTCCAAGGAGTAAGCGTCTTTTAATTTCATGGCTACAATCACCATCTGCAGTTATTTGGGACCCCCAAAAAATAAAGTCTGCCACTGTTTCCCTATCTATTTCCCATGAAGTGATGGGACCAGATGCCATGATCTTAGTTTTCTGAATGTTGAGCTTTAAGCCAACTTTTTCACTCTCCTCTTTCACCTTCGTCAAGAGGTTTTTTAGTTCCTCTTCACTTTCTGCCATAATGGTGGTGTCATCTGCATATCTGAGGTTATTGATATTTCTCCGGTTAGCAAATATTAAAACAAAAAAATAAGATAAAAATCATATGAGAAATTAATCACCTTCATTCAATTAAATCTAAATTTACACAACAATAACATAAAAGTTTTAGCTATCATATTACACATTGAAATATGTAGGGGTATACACAAACAGACATTTTCATGCATTGCTGATGGTGATATAAATCATAGAATTCTCTGAATAAAAAGCCTTAACACATGTATACTAATTTCCAGTTCAACTTGTTCAACTTATGATTCAACTTAGTACATGTGTTGAATTTTCTCCCTTTATAATCAAAATGCCAATCAGCAAACAGGGCACAGTGCTCAAACTAATTTCAGCCTACTCCAAAAAAAAAGCAAAATTTAAAAAACAAAGGAAAAAGAAAACCTTCAGAACAGCAATGAAGATCCCTTCCAGATAGACACCGACAGCTGAAGCTCCTTCCTTACTTCCCTTAGTCAACCAGATTTTTAGTGTGGCAAATTCAGACTCCTGCAAATCTCAACTTTCTCTTCTCCTTTCATCATGGACACACTTGAACAGGGACTCATACAGTCATCGAACCAATTTATTTTGACTCCATTTCTGAACACAGGCCTCCTCTGCTCTATTATATATAAGCAAACAGAGACCAACTCGGATACATGAATAGAGCCAATCTGAGAAGCAAAACAAACATTTCCCTATGAGATAACCCTGTTTTACTTGAAGAAGCAGAAGAAAACTATAAAATCTATAGTAAATTCCAACCTTCTTGGGAACATCCCAGGTTTAATCTGAAATAGGCCCCCAAATGTGGAACGCAGAGAGAGATGGAAGAAAGAGCAAATTACTCCATACTGGCAGGTGGCAGGTTAAATAAGCAAGGGAATTTACATGTGACATTTGTTTTGGGTAGTTGCAAGGTGAGTAGATCTCCAAACCTGCCTACCAAATCTCAGAAATTTATGTAGAGGCCTTAACTGGATTCTTCAGTGATCAATGCAAAGAAATAGAGGAAAACAACAGAACAGGAAAGACTAGGGATCTCTTCAAGAAAATCAGAGATACCAAAGGAACATTTCATGCAAAGATGAGCTCAATAAAGGACAGAAATGATATGGACCTAACAAAAGCAGAAGATATTAAGAAGAGATGGCAAGAATACACAGAAGAACTATACAAAAAAGATCTTCACAACCCAGATAATCACGATGGTGTGATCACTGACCTAGAGCCAGACATCCTGGAATGTGAAGTCAAGCGGGCCTTAGAAAGCATCACTACGAACAAAGCTAGCGGAGGTGATGGAATTCCAGTTGACCTATTCCAAATCCTGAAAGATGATGCTGTGAAAGTGCTCACACAATATGCCAGCAAATTTGGAAAACTCAGCAGTGGCCACAGGACTGGAAAAGGTCAGTTTTCATTCCAATCCCAAAGAAAGGTAATGCCAAAGAATGCTCAAACTACCGCACAATTGCACTCATCTCACACGCTAGTAAAGTAATGCTCAAAATTCTCCAAGCCAGGCTTCAGCAATATGTGAACCGTGAACTTCCTGATGTTCAAGCTGGTTTTAGAAAAGGCAGAGGAACCAGAGATCAAATTGCCAACATCCGCTGGATCATGGAAAAAGCAAGAGAGTTCCAGAAAAACATCTATTTCTGCTTTATTGACTATGCCAAAGCCTTTGACTATGTGGATCACAAGAAACTGTGGAAAATTCTTCAAGAGATAGGAATACCAGACCACCTGATCTGTCTCTTGAGAAATTTATATGCAGGTGAGGAAGCAACAGTTAGAACTGGACATGGAACAACAGACTGGTTCCAAATAGGAAAAGGAGTTCGTCAAGCCTGTATATTGTTACCCTGTTTATTTAACTTATGTGCAGAGTACATCATGAGAAACACTGGACTGGAAGAAACACAAGCTGGAATCAAGACTGCCGGGAGAAATATCAATAACCTCAGATATGCAGATGACACCACCCTTATGGCAGAAAGTGAAGAGGAACTCAAAAGCCTCTTGATGAAAGTGAAAGTGGAGAGTGAAAAAGTTGGCTTAAAGCTCAACATTCAGAAAACGAAGATCATGGCATCCGGTCCCATCACTTCATGGGAAATAGATGGGGAAACAGTGGAAACAGTGTCAGACTTTATTTTTCTGGGCTCCAAAATCACTACAGATGGTGACTGCAGCCATGAAATTAAAAGACCCTTACTCCTTGCAAGGAAGGTTATGACCGACCTAGACAGCATATTCAAAAGCAGAGACATTACTGTGCCAACAAAGGTTCGTCTAGTCAAGGCTATGGTTTTTCCTGTGGTCATGTATGGATGTGAGAGTTGGACTGTGAAGAAGGCTGAGTGCCAAAGAATTGATGCTTTTGAACTGTGGTGTTGGAGAAGACTCTTGAGAGTCCCTTGGACTGCAAGGAGATCCAACCAGTCCATTCTGAAGGAGATCAGCCCTGGGATTTCTTTGGAAGGTCTGATGCTGAAGCTGAAACTCCAGTACTTTGGCCACCTCATGCGTAGAGTTGACTGATTGGAAAAGACTCTGATGCTGAGAGGGATTGGGGGCAGGAGGAGAAGGGGATGACAGAGGATGAGATGGCTGGATGGCATCACCAACTCGATGGACATGAGTTTGGGTGAACTCCGGGAGTTGGTGATGGACAGGGAGGCCTGGCGTGCTGCGATTCATGGGGTCGCAAAGAGTCAGACACGACTGTGCGACTGATCTGATCTGATCTAACTGGATTTGACTGTGCTTACCATCCAGATATCCAATGTGTATACACAATGTTGTGTGTCTCAACACCACATTATTATCTCAAGGCTGTATCCTTGGGGTAACTTCTGGGGATGAAAGGGCAAGAAGAACACACATTCCAAGAGGAATCTCCTATTATCCAGGTCCAGGTAGAAGGTCAGTTAGCAGCTATGTGTTCTCAAAGATTTCTCCCAACACTATATTAACTATGACTTCACAGACTTTAGCATCTTTTAGTAATCAAAGAAACTGCCATATCCTGGCCTTTCAAATTACTAAATGATTTTAACTGTTATTGTCTTGTGTTGGGACAAAAGAAACTCTTTGTCAATATCATTTGGGGAAAAAATTGGAATGTTCTAAAATTTATAATCTATAAAATAATATTTCTTGATCCAGCAACTATACTTTTAGGAATTTATCATTATAGACTCATCAGTAAGACACACTAAAATATAAATGCAGTATTTATTATATAAATAAAGTGTCTAACATAGCAGATCAGTAAATATATGACAATATTGGTATGCCACCCATATAATTTTCATTTGATTGAAACTATCCATGGTCCCATCCCAGCTTCTGAACTCATAGTCCCTTTTCTCTGAGTCTGCCTAATCACAATTCCAATCCTCTACTAGTTGGGTGATCCCTTAGCATTTTCTCCTCCCTTTCTAATATGAGATTCAAGGGGCCTCAACTGTTTTCCCTGAAATTCTCAAGACTTTATACATATAGATCCCTCTCTTACTATGGCTCAAATGGTGTTAGGTACTGGGATACATATGAAAACTCACAGCCCTGGAGCCCTCATAATTCTACCTTGGCAAGCCTCCTGCTCAGGGTCCTATCACACTCACATGCAGAGATTTAATGCTAGAAGAGGGCAGCAGCAAGATTATTGTTTGCTCCACTGTCATGCTCTTAGATATCCTGTCCCTTGCCAATTAGCTGTAGTTATATTATATCAGAAGGGAAAGAACTCTTAAAGAAATTACTCTATGATTTATTTCATAAAATCTCACTTTATGTCTTTCAGACACTACCTTTTTGGAACCTAGGAATCCTATTCCGCATTATCAAAGCCTGGTCAGATCAGATCAAATCAGTCGCTCAGTCATGTCCGACTCTTTGCGACCCCATGAATCGCAGCACGCCTGGCCTCTCTGTCCATCACCAACTCCTGGAGTTCGCTCAGACTCACGTCCATCGAGTCGGTGATGCCATCCAGCCATCTCATCCTCTGTCGTCCCCTTCTCCTCCTGCCCCCAATCCCTCCCAGCATCAGAGTCTTTTCCAATGAGTCAACCCTTCACATGAGGTGGCCAAAGTACTGGAGTTTCAGCTTCAGCATCAGTCCTTCCAAAGAAATCCCAGGGCTGATCTCCTTCAGAATGGACTGGTTGGATCTCCTTGCAGTCCAAGGGACTTTCAAGAGTCTTCTCCAACATCACAGTTCAAAAGCATCAATTCTTCAGCGCTCAGCCTTCTTCACAGTCCAACTCTCACATCCATACATGACCACAGGAAAAACCATAGCCTTAGCTAGGTTTGTTGGCAACAAACGAACGTTTGTTGGCAAAGTAATGTCTCTGCTTTTGAATATGCTATCTAGGTCGGTTATAACTTTTCTTCCAAGGAGTAAGCATCTTTTAATTTCATGAATGCAGTCACCAACTGTAGTGATTTTGGAGCCCAGAAAAATAAAGTCTGACACTGTTTCCACTGTTTCCCCATCTATTCCCCATGAAGTGGTGGGACCGGATGCCATGATCTTCGTTTTCTGAATGTTGAGCTTTAAGCCAACTTTTTCACTCTCCACTTTCACTTTCATCAAGAGGCTTTTGAATTCCTCTTCACTCTCTGCCATAAGGGTGGTACTTACAAATAAAAACTTCATCCTCAATATTGTAATACATTTCAAATCTCATTTTGCACTTAAGAAAATGTTTAGGCTGTATATAACCTCACATTCAGGTCAGGGTGCATTTAAAGCTAATCCTGTCATCTGAAAGGTGCTGTGGGATAAAGTGATAAAGAAAGATGGGGGAGAAGCAATCTTTTATTATTTCATTCATGCAAACTCATACAGAAATGAGAATGAAAGAAAATATGCTAAAATATTCATAGGAGTTGTCTGTGTGTCTATATAGTCTATTTTCATTTTCTGGTTTTCTATAGTGAATATGTTTTCCATGTGATCTGATAAAATTATAATCAAAGATACTTATTTATTTTGTATAACAGTTCTGAGGAATATCTTAGCTTTACTCTTTCTGATATTGTTATTGTTCATCGTTAGAATTCCTAGTTCCTTTTTCAAGATCATTTCTTGCTCCTTTCTTCATCATTTGTACCTGATTGTTTTGGGGCCTGGATCCTACCTGATGTACTCTTACTGGGAGCTTAGTTTCTAGTTAAGACTTTTTCCCATCATCTATACACTTTTAGTTTTTTCATGCTCTTATCCTTTTTCAATCAAGTAGAATGCCCGATCTCAGTGATTCTATCATTTGAGGCTGTACAACCAAGATCCACCATGAAAAGAAGATACAGGCTATTAAAATCCCTATTCCCTATTTCAACAGAGGCTGGACATAAAAACATTCAGGAAGAAATTCAATACCTCTTTCTATGAAGTATGTTTTTGTTTCTCTTAAAATACTCTATTTCCCTGGGGTCCCCAGAGTTTCTTGGACAATACCCGAGAGAGTATTTTTAAGTAACCAGTGTGTTTCTTATTTGTTGAGTGCTGTTGGAGCTTTCCTTTTTAAAATCAAGATGGCTAAGAACAACTTTCTTCAAGACAACAGGGAATTTGCTTTATCTGAAAAGAGAATATCGAATTTTAGTGTATGATTTTGATGGAAAAACCAAAGTAAGGAAACTCTAATACATACTGAAAATATGTTTGGATCTGCTACCTTGCAACAGAATGATGCCTCATCCTACTGAGGCTGAAGTTGGCTGCCTTCTTTCTCTTTAAAATAATATAGTTTGTGTTAATCATTTAAGTTAACTAATGTTTTCAAAATATTGGATGGAACTTGTATTGCAAATATTTAGGTGTGACATAATACGTAGGGCACATGGTAGACATTTTTCCCTCTATCACGCTGCAAATATATCTTATTTTCCAAAGACTCTTTTGGAAGATAGACATTTTATTTCTATTTCTAAAAAAAAAAAATCTTGGTACATAAAGGGAAAAGCATATTTTAGAGATTCTAGTGTTGTTTTTCAGATGAAGTTATCCCAACCCTCTTGTTAAAATTTAGTGAAAGCTAGATCTAGAGAAGCATCTTGATATTTGTATCATTGTATGAAAACTGATTTCTGGAAACTGCCAAGACTGTTTATGTTGTACAAACTCCTATTCTTCGTCTTCTTCTTTTATTTTTTAATGAACAGTGGAAGCTCTTTATTCTCCCCAATTCCATGTTTTGTAGCTGATTCACATTTTATTTACAAGACACCTGCCTCCCACTTTACACATCTTTGAAGCAAAAACCAGGGAATAAGAAAGTCCAATTTTAAATTCAGTCAGCACACAAGCCATTTGATGCAATGGATACCATTTCAGCCACTGTCTCTGCCTGAATCCCCCATGTGGTTAAAATAAAAACAAAACCCACAAAACTTCCTCTCAGAGTTGAGCATGTACACAGATGGCTAAAATTCAATTTGTCTGTCCGGGTGTAGGATTACTGGCAGTAGTGTGGTCTCAGGGATGAGCTTAACCCCTCACAGCCTCCTCTGTGTGCTCAAGAATGCTGATGGGTGATATTTTAACTTCCCTGAGCTCCAAATTTTAGATACCAAAGGGCTTTACAGAGAGACTACTACATAATTACAAATATATGAAATCTCTGCACGGCTCTTGGAAATTAAACTGTGCTGTGAGCTTTCCATGAAAACATAATTTTATAAAGACCTCTAGAGAAAACAGGATAGAAATGGGGACAAATAAAGCAGTAACTTCCTAAAAGAGAGAAATTGTCGTTAGATATATGATTACTTCTAAAATCAGAGTTGATTTAAGTTTTTCATTTTTATAACTCTAAATCTAACTCAAATGTGTTACACAGTAGTCACAATTTAAATTGGCTTTTTAAAGAAGATACAGGTTTGGAGACCTGTTGTTGGCACATAAACTGACATTCTGTCTTCTATTTTTGAATAACTCAGAAGGCCAGAATGTCTAAGATTGTAGCTGATTGGAGAAATTACATAAAGTGAGTAGAAATGACAACTCATGTTGCCTTTCCACAGGTGGAAGACTTTAATTACCATCAATTCAGTTGCTGAGTCACGTCCAACTCTTCGCAGCCTCATGCATCACAGCATGCCAGGCCTGTCCATCACCAACTCCCGGAGTTCACTCAGACTCACGTCCATCGAGTCAGTGATGCCATCCAGCCATCTCATCCTCTGTCGTCCCCTTCTCCTCCTGCCCCCAATCCCTCCCAGCGTCAGGGTCTTTTCCAATGAGTCAATTCTTTGCATGAGGTGGCCAAAGTACTGGAGTTTCAGCTTTAGCATCAGTCCTTCCAAAGAACACCTAGGACTGATCTCCTTTAGAATGGACTGGTTGGATCTTCTTGCAGTCCAAGGGACTCTCAAGAGTCTTCTCCAACACCACAGTTCAAAAGCATCAATTCTTTGGCACTCAGCCTTCTTCACAGTCCAACTGTCACATCCACACATGATCACTGGAAAAACCATAGCCTTGACTAGATGGACCTTTGTGGGCAAAGTAATGTCTCTGCTTTTGAATATGCTATCTAAGTTGGTCATAACTTTCCTTCCAAGGAGTAAGTGTCTTTTAATTTCATGGCTGTAATCACCATCTGCAGTGATTTGGGAGCCCCAAAAAATACAGTCTGACACTGTTTCCCCATCTATTTCCCATGAAGAGATCTCTAGTCTTTCCCATTCCATTGTTTTCCTCTATTTCTTTGCATTGATTGCTGAGGAAGGCTTTCTTATCTCTCCTTGCTATTCTTTGGAACTTTGCATTCAGATGCTTATATCTTTCCTTTTCTCCTTTGCTTTTCACTTCTCTTCTTTTCACAGCTATTTGTACAGCCTCCTCAAACAGCCATTTTGCTTTTTTGCATTTATTATTTCCCATTGCTCACAGAGGAGCTGAAGAATCCTAGCCCTGATCCTAGCCTTCCCTCAATCTCTAAGCCATTTCTTTACCTGCCTCTCTGTTCCCAGATATTTCTGAAGTCAGTTCATAGTGCAACTCAATAGAAGGCAAGTTGGGATTAAATTAAAAAAAAAAAAAAAAAAGCCTCTTTCAGGGATTCAGCTGGGTCATGATTTAAATTTCAAGGAATATCAAATCAAATACTGACTGTGAAACTTCATCTTCTTTTTGATTTTCTAATGTTCCATGTCAATCTAGAAACTTATTCAGTCAAGCTGAAATAACTATAAAGGAGAAAAAGTTTCACCAGGTAATGTTCAGAGCGGAAGAAGGTTGGGATAAATTCCTTAGCAACTAGTTTGGTACACTGAATAAATATATCACTTTTCCTATATATAAACACATCAGCAAAATAATTTTATAAACCATATTCATGAATGACTATAGAGATCTGGAAATTTTCACCTTATATATAATTTTAGAACTTTAATAAAAATTAGCCTTGAAATATCTTTAATCTAGTATCAAATTAATTTATATTATATTTAATTTAACCCCAATCATAAAATGTATTATAAAGTGTAATCTGTGGCAGCCTGTAATCAAAAAGCTAAGACAGGTATAATATCCTCTAGCACAGATCGGCATTTAACCACCCACAACAGAATTATTTTCAACAGTGCATTTTTTTCTTCTCATAGTTTTCAAGATTTTATCAGAATGGTAAATTTAGGGGAGAAACCTATTAGACATCTATTTAAGATTGTGAAACTGCAGAAGAATGTAAGAAACAGCAACTAATTTTTACCAGAAGTTTGTATAGCATTCAGTAGAAGCAAACAAACCATCATCTCTTTTTGCCTCACTGATTTGTAGTTTAAATAACTAAAGAAAAAAATTGAGATGAGGTGGACTTGAATTACATTTAACCTTCAATAACTATGGTTTAAAAAGCAACTGTCTTTCTACTTGCATCCTGATGCAAGAACTGACTCATTGGAAAAGAGCCTGATGCTGGGAAAGATTGAAGGCAGGAGAAGGGGACGGCAGAGGATGAGATGGTTGGATGGCATCACTGACTTGATGTACATGAGTATTAGCAAGCTCCGGAAGTTGCTGATGGACAGGGAGGCCTGGCAGGCTGCATTCCATGGGGTCGCAGAGAATCTGATATGACTGAACGACTGAACTGAACTTGCATGGTTGGTGGTTTAGTCGCTATGTCCTGTGCAACTCTGCGACTCCGTGGAGAGTAGCCCACCAGGCTTCTCTCTCCACGGATTTTCCAGGCAAGAATACTGTAGTGGGTAGCCATTCCCTTCTCCAGGAGATCTTCCCCACCCTGGGATCGAACTTGGATTTCCTACATTGCAAGTGAATTCTTTACCAACTGAGTCACACCAGGGAAGCCCTATACTTGCATACCAAACACATTTAAAAATTTTATTAAAAAAAAATGAATCTTGGTTCAATATAATCTTTCTAAATACCAAGATCTTCCAGCCATCAGTGATTTGCACTTTCAGAAAGCAGGGACTTGTGCCAGAGAAGAGATCAATTTAGATGGATAAATAGACAGACAGTGAGACTGGCAAGAATGGCTAGAGCTAGGGTTGGAAAAAAAAAAAAAAGGATTTTTCATTTTAACTAGACATTAAACAGTTTACTTCTTGTGAAAACTAAATAAAGGATAATGCAAATATTAAAAACATTAAATTTCAAGCTATATACATTCAGTTCAAAAGCTTTACAAAAAGACAGATTTTAAAATGCGATCTTTAACTCTATATTTTCTCAGAGATATTGATATATTGAGTTGTGGTTTTCAACCAAACACAGAAAATTTCAGATGGAAAGCAACCCCTTGGTTCAGCAAGGGTGTGCAATGACTCCTGGCAGTTATACCAATTGCTTTTTTTTTTTTAATGATTTATTTTTTATTTTTATGTTTTGGCTGCACTGAGTCTTCATGGTTGCTAGAGGGCTTTGTCTAGTTGCTGGTGAGCAGGGGCTACTCTTTCATTACACTACACAGGCTTCTCCTTCTAGTGGCTTCTCTTATTTTGGAGCATGCGCTCTAGAGCACTGGCTCAGTAGTGGCACACGGGCTTAGCTACTCCATGGCATGTGGGATCTTCCTGGACCAGGGATCGAGCTGGTGTCCTTTGCATTGCAAGGCAGATTCTTAAAACACTGGACCACCAGGGAAGCCCTCTCATTTTTTTAGACTTGTTGTATTTATATATATCCAGCTTCTATTTACCATACTTTGAACATTGGTCGTGGTTTAGTCACTAAGTCATGTTTGACTCTTGCGACCCCATGGACTGTAGCCTGCCAGGTTCCTCTGTCCATGGGATTCTCCAGGCAAGAGTATTGGAGTGGGGTGCCATTTCCTTCTCCATGGGATCTTCCTGACCCAGGAATCGAACCCACGTCTCCTGCCTTGCAGGCAGATTCTTTACTGACTAAGAGGGAACTTTGAACATGAAATGTTTTCAACTCTAAGCCTTCTCTTCACTAAACTAAATGATTTCCATTGTATCTAGTGTTTATAAACCTATTTCTTCAAATCTTCATTACTTGGGTCGGCAATGAAATTTTACTTTAACAGTAAAATGTATTAGAATATTAGAATAAGTATTACTGTTTATCAACACTTGATCATCTGGTTTTGCATAGAATTATATTAAAATATTTGATATCTATCAGGATAATTACATCAGAGTAGACACCTGTCCAATCAACCATAATCATGCCCTAAACAGGAGCATGGCAGATAAACATTAATCTGATGTTGAACACTAAATTATATATATACATGCACATATGTAATTATGAACACACATGAACACATATCTTGATAAATTGTAGAATGCTTTTTGCAGTGTCATGTAACTCTTATTTTTGAGTTGTGTGTATTAAACATTGGCTTGATGAAAAGCCAATCAAGAAAGACCATTAAATTATAGAAGTATCATTAGCACCCTTCTAAAAAATTGACTGATATCTTTATTTGTAAAAATTTGTGTTGTCCACACATGGAGGGTTCTTATTTCATTCTGAAGACTTTTCGCATGTTCTCCAGATGATTCATGGAATCGGTTCAGTTAATATGTGATATGTAGATCTTTCAACACCTGGCAGATATCTTCAACCACGTTTTAAGTATAATACATTTAGATTTATGTGAACATACCAATATTATGACTACCATTTCCTTTTTAAAATTCATTCAAAGACATAATTAATTCATTGAGATTCCATGAGGTATTTATTTCAGATCTTAATGCTCTACCAGTTATAAACCATTTATCTTACTGATAAGAGACATAAACATAATCATTCTATACAATTTGTCACAGTCTAGAATCTTGAGTTTTAAAGTTGACATTTATAAACTTACTAAAAGCCATTTCTAAATGGCCATTGGTAACACATGAGAGCCCACTAAAGTGTTTTCTCTACAATTATGTTGTTCAAAGCAGGTTTGCCACTAGCTATTTCTGCAGCAGAACCTTGAATGTTTTAGAACTATAGCTTCATCCTATACATGTGATCTTTTCAAGTCCCATAATTGTTTGAAGGAAGGTTTTCGCTTTTTAAAAAAAGAAACAGTGGTACGGCCTTGGCCAGGTTGCAATTGATTAAAACTGGGCTCTTAATTGAGTGCATTTGTTAAAGTTTTCTATTTAAAATAATTGAGATATGGCCCTGTAAGCAGTGGGCCATATCATCTATGTCATATTATAAATGGAATGGAGCTCATGTCACGGTTGCTTTGGGATAATTTGTGCAATTGTCTGTGAAGTGCTGCTAGACAATTTCTGTGAGTGACTATTTTTGTCTTTTCATTCAAATATGCTTCATAATAGGCTATTAAGCTTGTTTTTTTGAAGATACACATCAATAATTTAAATAGAATTTTCATCAAAACAGACCCATCATTTGTTGTTAGCAATACATCTTTCTAAAAATTTAATTTTTAATAAATTCACTGGATGAGATCAACTAAATATAGAAAAACCCACAATCCCTGTCCCAGAAGAACTGAAGCACATTTAGTAATATAAGGGAAAGATACAATAAAAGGCTATCTAACAAAAGATGGAGCAAAAGTTACCACACACACTGAAATAAAAAAAGGCAACTATTTTTACCAGAAAAAAAAAAAGTTTTTAAAGGTTCTTCAAATTTGAAATAATTGGGCTTTTACCATGTTCTGATCTTCACTGCTCATATTCTAAAATCTCACACTTTTTTTCCTCCACCCCACTGAGAGCTGCCCTGCCCTGTTTTTAGTCAGAGGTAATTTTCTACTGGGGCTATGAAACCTTTAAAACAGCTTTTTATTATTTATGATCCACAGATGTGCATCAGAGGTATTGTTCAGTGTGGCACATTGACACCTCACATAATGATGCCTCGGATTACCCTGAGATCATCAATGATCTCCTAAGAGCTGGCTTCAAATCATTCTGGAAGCATGTGCAGTAAATATTTCACTATTGACCTAACTGTGATTAAAGAGATTGTGATTATTGAACAGAGTAGTGAGCTGCTCTGAAGTCTGAATTCTCCCCCAAATAATGAGGTGCCCTTGATCGCCTTTGACCAGCTCTGTTTTTTAGGAATGGTCTTAGGGTCATCAGGGATCAAATAATTGACACAGGGATATGGATAAATTGTCTTCTCTATCATTAGGACAATTTCTGTTTTGATAGGATGAGCATATCAAAAGCTAATCGATAGCCTTGGCAAGATCTGTAAGCATTTTCTGATCAATTAACTTGGAGTTGGGTGTTCCGTCAGATGGATTTCCTGAGCTCCCTGCAGAGGCACAAAAGCCACCGAGCTGAACTGTTAGAGGTGCAACACGGGACCCACAATGCCACAGACGCTGTCACGGAACACAGCTTTCATCTTACCACAAGCGTGACTGAGGAAAAGTTTAAAGCTTTGTGAGACTTGGTGATTTCAGTTCACAGAACTTTAAAGATCAACTTTGTATTTTACTACAAATGATGCTTTTCATGTAATTTTGGGGTTCTAATACATTTAAACCCTCAAAAGAAAATTTGGCAGCCATATGCCTGTTTTCTGGAGATGTCTACTGACTTTAATACAATTTAGCCTTGAACATGTGTAACTGAGCAGGGCCTGGTGGGGCCTTCCCAGAACACAGTCACCTCTCACCCCCTACCCTCTCCTTATCTTTTGTCCGTAGAAAAACTGCAGTCATTGAATGAATTTAATCAGAAAAGTTTAAAAATGCAGAAAGTAAAACAGTCAAGAAAGACAAAATAATAATAGTTTTATCATTAAACAATGTCAAGGACCTTCAGTTTCTCCTCCAGGGCTATAGATAATATTCTGAGCTGTTACACAAATACTGAAAACCCCACCAGGTAGAAGAAGTTAACTGTATACTGCCCACAAGCACGTAGACCCCAGGCCAGTTGGAACCAGATGGTTGATGATGTTGTTGAGTCCTGATTACCTCACCATCAACCAATCAGAAGAATATCACGAGCTGATTACAGGCTCCATAATCCCCTTCCCTTGTCTTTAAAACCCTTTCCATAAAAGCTTTCAAGGACTTCATGCCTTTCAAGCACTAGCTGCTGGGGCTCTTTGCTTGCGCCCTGCAATAAACACTGCACTTCACCACGACTCAGTGTCAGTGGACCGACTTTACTGTGCGTGGGCAAGCAGACCCAAGTTTGGCTCAGGAATGCTTGTACATCAGATAAATTATGGGGCTATTATTTTCAAAAACTATCAGTGAATTATATCAGTGATACTCCCCCAAAATGTTTTTTTTTTGCCAATCATATATATTCAGTAATTAAGAGTCCACTGAGCCTAAGCTGATTTTCAAAAGATGATTGATTTCCTTTTTCTGTTAGCAAATTATTTCTCTCCATCCACTTCATGTGAAGTAAAGGTCAATTTGTGGGGGGCTGCAGGGAGCAAGAGATTAAAATTCTTCCTTTTTTTAAAAAAATATTATTTTGCTTTAGGTGCTAGATAATTCAGTAAACAGACATTGGATTCTCTTTAACAACTGCCTACATGATCTTTTGAAGAAATTACACTAGTTAAATGTCATATCAAGAAATGTAGAAGAAATTTGGATGAAAATTAACCTGTAAATGACCTCGTATACTCTCAAAGGAAGCAATTACTGCCCCCCCCAGCCCCACCCCCGCCCCACAACACACTTTTGATGACTACTAGAGAATCCTGTGGACTGAGGAGCCTGGTGGGCTGCCGTCTATGGGGTCGCACAGAGTCAGACACGACTGAAACGACTTAGCAGCAGCAGCAGCAGGGTGAACACAATTGTGGTTAGTGTGTTGATGGGCTGATTCATTACAAACTCACCTGCCTAAGAAAATGGTCATGAGATTTGATGGTGAAACACTTGTGCTTAGAAACTATTAGGGTTTCTTATGCAGATAGATGCCCTGCATGTGACCCTAAAACAAATTGCCCCTTCTTCCAGAAGGGAAACTGCCCTGAGATAGATTGTGCACTTACTCACCCACTCTCTAAACTGCTGTGCGCCAACTGAAAATTCCAGGGCATGACTTTTCCTGGAGCTGTCCTCTGTCTTAATTTTAGCTGTCCAGAAAAAGACAAGGCTTCTAAGGTTTCCCATTCCCTCCTCTGTGGTCCCATAGAAACTGCTGTCATTCTGTTACTTTCTGCTGGCCAGGCAGGTATGAGACTTCCACCGAGGGGTATGTTAAAACAGCCACATGGGTCAGCAGGCAGATGGAGAAAAGGAGTGGGGATAGCAAAACAGAGCATGCTTTTTAAAAGGATAGCATACCATGGGGTCACACATGTGGTGCTGGTGGTCTGACACTGCAGCACTGACAGTTGTTAGAGAGAATTTAAAAGCTGGATGTTTTTCTAAGTTATTTTGGCTAGTTCGGGGCTTCCAGATTATGTTATAGGGTACTCTGGCATATTATTTAAACATCTTAACTAAAATTTCCTTTAACGACCTGATGAAGATAGAGAAACTTTTTAACAAACCAGTTGATCCCATTTTTTTTAGAATAATTTCCAAATTGAGAGTTTCTTGCTGAATCATTTAAGTGAAACTACAAAAATAGGTAAGTGAGGAATAAATATAGGAGAAGAAAATTGCACATACAAGGAAATTATTGGGTAACCAGTCTCATACTGAAGTCAGTAAATGTGGTCCTTAAGCTCTAAGGGAACAGTAAGTCTCAGAGGATCAGGAAAATACTTGTCTCTTTGGCAATTCAGCCTTGCTTATGCTGTTCTCCAATGTCAGAAATAGAAATCCAATTTCCAATACCCAATCCTCTTCCATACTCTTATGTATAGGTAGAGGATAAAGCAATTGGAGATTCATTCCCTGTGGACTGAAACTCCAAGTTGAGGATAGCAGGACATAGGGGAGGAGGCTGGACCCTGCCCAGATCACATATTTCTTTTCTCAAAGTCAAGAGACCTCCCGACCCCACACACAGAGAAAAGGCTCCTTGGAGGCTAAAGGGAAGCTGTGTCAAGGGATGTTCCCTACTTATATGCCTTTTTGGTAAAATCCATCTAGGCTAAGAGATTTGTGTGCACACATGGACAGATACAGAGATGTTCTAAATATGAACTGTGAACCAGAAAAGTCAAAATGACTACCCAAAGGAAAAGTGGAAGAAATGCCCCATAAGAGTAATTCAAACTGCCATGAGGGCACAACTCAGTGACTGTCCCTGAATTCACCTGTGTGTCTATCCTACAGGTACTGCACTCTTTTTTCCTTTTTATGAGCACTTTGCTTCACTACTTTCTGTCTTTGTGGAAATTCTTTTCAGCAAAGCCATAGGGCCAGGGTCCTTGTCACTGACCACTGGTCTAGTGGCTAGGATCTGGTGCTTTCACTGGCACGACCCAGCCCAGTCTCTGGCTGGGAACCCAAAGCCTGCTCCAAGCTGCTGCAGGCTGAGGCCACCCAAGATCAACAAGATGACAATATATTACACCATTATCACCGATCAACTCATTTCCCTGTATCAGTCAGGTCCAACCAGAGAAACAGAACCAGCAGGTACTTTATATTAGGAGTTATATTGAAAAGAATTGACTTACATGATTGTGGTGAATGGTACGGCAACTCTGAAATCTAGAGGACAGTTCCTTAGGAGGGACAGGCTGGAAATTCTCAGGCACAAGGAGAAGCTGCTCACAGGTAGAATGTCTTCTTCAGGGAAGCGTCAGTTCGATTCTTAACACCTTTCACCTGATTCAATCAGGCCTCAGGTCTGCTTATAAGACCTTTCACCTGATTCAATCAGGCCTACCCAGTCTACAATAATCTTCCTTATTTAAAGTCAGATAATTATGGACTTTAAACACATCTACAAAATACTTTCACAGTAATATTTTGATTAACATTTGATTAAAATAATTACCTACTAGACTATAGCTTACTCAAGGTGATACATAAAACTGACCATCAGAGTTCTCTACCAAGAAAGCAAAATAAGCAAAAATAATTACTGGTTTAGATTTTTTATTAAAGAATAAAGCTAAATGCTAGGAAAGAAGAGTCAGTCACATCCTGTGATATTTGATTTTATGCATCAACTTGAGTGGGCCATGGGATGTCTAGATATTCGGTTAAAGATTGCTCATGGCATGTCTGTGAGCCTGTTCTTGAAGAACATTAACATTTGAATTGGTTGACTGAGTAAGGCAGATGGCTCTCATTGATGTAGGTCCTGAATAGAACAACAAGTCAGAGGAAGGGTGAATTCATTCTGCCTGAGTGTTGAGCTGAGAAATTGATCTTCCCTTCTCATTGCTCCTGGTTCTCAAGCCTTCCAATTCCTGCTGGAAACTACCCATCAGCTCTCCAGTTTTCAGGCTCTGGAACTAAACTACACAACCAATTTTCTGAGTCTACAGCTTACAGATGGCAGTTCATGGAACTTCTAAACCTTCATGTATCCCAATGTCTTATAATAGATCTTTTCATAGATAAATAGGTAAATAAAAGATTATCCATCTCTCTGTATCTCCTATGGGTTCTATTTTTCTGGAGAATTCTGACCAATACACACCCCATGTATTATGAGTAAGCTAGGTCCTTATTCAGAAATAGAAAATAGACATAATAAAAATAGTGAGAATGTAGCTAAAAGATGAAACGCCTCAAAATCTAAAGTGGGTATACCACTTGTATGGTCAGGCCACTCAAGATGGTTGATCTTTTGCTCTTTGTACATCCCCTGCTCCACCAGTTTCTGCTCCACCTACACCCTTCTGCACACTAATCACATGAACGTACTTGGCCCCTGCCCCAGCTAATGACTGTTCTAATCCTTAGGCCAGAATGGTTCCACCTGCTAGTTTATTAAAGGGAAACATTTGCCCTTGTGAGTGTCATTAACATGAGGGCTGTAACAAACATGTCCTAGCTGCTGGTTTCCCTGGTAATGGGTAAGCTGGCCTGAAATCAATTCCCCTTTTAAGTGGTAGTCTCCTTCTCTCCAACTGCCCCACCCACAGTAGGGAAGACTGTTGCTTTATCCTATCTGCCTTTTCCTTTATACAGTGGGGTGTTGTTACAGAACCTTGTGCTTCAGACCTATAAGATCTCCCATCCAGTAAACCACTGATGTCTCTGTCACTGCCTCCCATGTCTTTCTTTGGTCTCGAAGTTGGGCAGTCACAAAGCTTGCATGCCTGCGGGGTGTAGCCCAGCACCAGTATATTTGATAAAACAGGAAAACAATGTTAATATAGTTGAGTGATTTTGTTCCCCATCATTTTCATTTCCACTAATTCCTTTCTGTTCTCTGTCCCTCCAAATGAGAAATTTGGAAGAAAAACAATCTGCTAGGGACTGTTTCCTCTCATCTACTTCCCAAATTCTGAAGTTAATTAAAATTTTTAAAAGATACTAAGGAAAAGCTCAGAAGAGGAAGAGAGAACGGAGAGAAAAAGAAGTTAAACCTTGGTAGGACTATGACTAACAGCACAAAACCCTCTCTGTTGAGTTCTAAGTCAAGAGGGATTGAAGTCACTCAGTCGTGTCCGACTCTCTGTGACTCCATGGACTGTAGCCTACAAGGCTACTCTGTCCATTGGATTTTCCAGGCAAGTGTACTGGAATGGGTTGCCATTTCCTTCTCCAGGGGATCTTCCCAACCCAGGGATCGAATCCAGGTCTCCTGCATTGCAGGCAGGCAGACACTTTACCATCTGAGCCACCAGGGAAGCCCTGGTGGTCAAGAGGGAAGGGATGATAAATAGTTTAGAGGATCTAAAAGTATAAAGACCTCTCTCATCCACTTTATCATATCTATCCACAGAAAACCGATACTCTTTCTGGATCTGACACAAGAAGGATCAGAAGAAACACGTGAAGAACAGGACTGAGACCACCCCAGAGTCTGCTGTAGAAGAGAACAGCATTCTCATAAAGAGATTTCATTTGGTTAGATAATTTAATGATTTTTAGGAAAACTGGCTTGTGCCTTGTGGACTGCTTTGTCATTTATTGTCCTGGAACTAGCTTAATTTCAAAAATGTGTTAAATCAGTGTACCTGCTACCAACAGTTCCCACAGAACATCTATGTCTGATCTGTCTTTACCTATAACTTATTTTTATTGTGTCTTACTGTGTCTTACACTATAACTAAAAAAAATGTATTTACCATTGACTAATCATACCAAAGTCTGATCCTGGGACTTATTAGATGCCCTAATCACTCCATCCTGTATTTCCATGGCTTAAACCTCACAAAAATGGTTATATTATGGAATTTCAATAAGCTAAATTCATGCCACACTTGTGTTCCAGAGAAAGCAACAGGTGTAAGAACTCTCAGACTGCATATGCTATCAGTAAGATGCAGGTGTCAGAGTCATAAAGGCCTGACAACACATAGACCTTGGAGTGTGAACTGTAATTTGATGACATATTACTGCCATCCTCTACCTGTTCATTTTCTAGCTGATGCTCTGACTTAACAATACCTGTTATATCCTGGTCCAAGTTTGCATCACTGGGAACTCACTACCAAGGAAACCCAACCTTGTTGAAACCCTCAGTTCTTCACCATTAATGGCAGATTCAGATTGCCTGTGGGGTTGCAGCTGATATGTAACCTCTGCCTCACTCTAGCATATTGTTAGTCCATAGCCCTGAGTGCAGAAATAATTGACAACCTGCTCCATCTCCTTCCGTATAAGCCTGCAGGGCATAGTCATCCACATTAAACAGCTGCTAGGTGACTGCTTCAAATATTGCAGTTTTCTACTGAATCCTGCTCAAGGGCAAGAACTTTCTGGAGGAGGAAAAGGAAATCTGTATATCAATGTTCAAGTTGCTGGTTGCATCACCGATTGGAACTACAGAAAGATGGGATATTCTAAAGTCAAGAGCAAAGTTGTCTAAATCCACTGGACATAGAGACAGTGGGGCTATGCACATCTCAATATATAATGTTGAGCAGTCTTTCATCCATGTATTATAGATATATGGTGTTTCTTTTGAATGAATTCATGTATAAGGAGAACCAGATAATAGACAAAAATTAACCTTTCCACTTTTAATAATTTAAGTATTTTCCCTTTTCAAGTTTTCTCAATATTGTAGAAATATTTTGCCAGGGATATAGCATTATTTTATTTATTTTTGGTCCCTATTCTGTTAATCTATTAGTCCATAACAAGCCATGCTAATACTTGGCTGTTAAGAAAGATTCATCAGGGAAGATAAACCTTCCCAGAAGCCTCTGGTGCAGCAGTCCCCAAACTTTTTCGCACCAGGAACTGGTTTCTTGGAAGACAATTTTTCTACAGTTGGAGATAGAGTAGATGTTTCAGGATGATTCGAGCACTTTACATTTCTTGTGCCCTTTATTTCTATTATTATTACATCAGCTCCACCTCAGATCATCAGGCATTAGATCCCAGGGGCTGGGGACCCCTGTGAATATCCACTTACATTTTATAGGCCAAAGGCTAGGACAGACACTCACCCAAAACCAGGGCCAGACTCCATTTTTACTCAATTCAAGAGGCCTCTATTTGATACAATATCTTAAATGAGAGAAAAATGAGAGACTAACTTTTGTAGGCAATAAATAATATCTATACGATGAATTTTCCATGTATTTGTATTAGAGAATGACACTTTTTAATCATAGTTTACAATGAAGATAGTAGTCTTCTATATAAGACCCTAAATGACCTAGTGCTGTTTCTGAGTGATTAGTGCTTCGTGATTTCCAAGCTGCAAGTTGCCAACTTTCCTTTATAGGAGGCATTTATTTGGCAGACTTCTAAAATCTACTGATGTATAATCTCTGAGAGGGCTTCAATTAATTTTTCCCCACAATAGGTGTGAGCTAAAAAATGAAGGTAATCCACCAATACAACACACATAGCTCTCCAGAGTGGCAAACCTTTGGTCTTTATGTCCTTAGAAACTCTATTGCTGCTGTCCCCTCCCCCTAACATATGAAATTGGGATCCAGAGTTCCCTAACTTGTGTAGAACCTATCAGAAAGGCTCTAGTATGGCCTGATTACTGTGGCCAACACAATCACATACTTAAATTACAAAGTCATACAGTGTCCATCCAGGGCCAATCCCTACATCTGCGAGCTAGTTCCCAATGAGATAATGAAGGCAAATTTGGTAGCTAAGAAAAAGATCCCTAGGCTACTTTTGCAGAATGATTTATTCAGTAAATTCAAAGTAACAGCTTTGATAAATATCCTTAACTCTCAACTCCTGGGCCACACTTTCTATAGGATTGTTAAAGATGGTTGAAAATCTAAGGTTTTTATAAATGGCTTAAATGCTCAACTAGGATTTTCAAACTCTCCACTGTTTTAGAGTTCCTGGAAAATAATTGTTATTCTTCTTGGCGAATTCCGTATTAAGAAAATTTTATATCTTCCTCTGTTGACTTGACTTAGAATTGGAAAGTACTGAAGTGTCCTGTTTACTGATGACCCATTTTTCACCCAACAAGCATGTTCTGACCATTAACTCTGTGTAGAGACCTTGCTCAGCACCCAGACAGATATGGTCTTTCCCCTCACAGAATAAGGAATCAATGAAATCAAGTCTGAAGACTGTTAAAAGATGGGAAAAAAAAAAAAAAAAACTTTAAGGGAGGGAAGAGTCGGTTAAAATATATATCGTGTGTATATATTTTATATGGTATAATTACAGAGTATATACTTATATCAGAGAAGGCAATGGCACTCCACTCCAGTACTTTTGCCTAGAAAATCCCATGGATGGAGGAGCCTGGTAGGCTGCAGTCCATGGGGTCGCTAAGAGTCGGACACGACTGAGCGACTTCACTTTCACTTTTCAGTTTCATGCATTGGAGAAGGAAATGGCAACCCACTCCAATGTTCTTGCCTGCAGAATCCCAGGGACGGGAAGCCTGGTGGGCTGCCGTCTATGGGGTCGCACAGAGTCGGACACGACTGAAGTGACTTAGCAGCATATACTTATATATTACTATATGTATTACATATACTTATATATATACTATAGGTATTTATAATATATATAAATATATACAATATATAGTGTGCATATATATATATATATTATATAGTCA
Source organism: Bos indicus (assembly GCF_029378745.1). Lineage (NCBI taxonomy): Eukaryota > Metazoa > Chordata > Mammalia > Artiodactyla > Bovidae > Bos > Bos indicus. The sequence goes on along the minus strand of NC_091760.1, from coordinate 30,520,273 downwards.
AAATATACAGTCAAGGCAGAAATTTGGGAATGTTAAGTAAATGCTGATGTGAGGACTGAATGACTAGGAAACATCAAAGTCCTTAGGTGAAGGGCCATTTAAACAGATAGAAGACAAAATATTTTAATGTGGCACACAGGTCCTTTATGAGTTGAAATAAAAATTGAAACCAGAATTTGTTTTCAAAAATGCAAGTAAAACTAATAACTATCAAAATGGTAGTGAGATGATTAGATTAAAAAAGGAAAAATTAAAAGATTAACATCTACATACCATACAAGAGCCCTTCTGATAGGTTCTACACAAGTTAGGGAACTCTGGATCCCAATTTCATATGTTAGGAATTGATGAAGTTATTTTAAAATAATTAATGGACAGGAACAGAGAAAAAATCTAGGTATGCATATTTTAACAGAGATATTAAATTAAATTTGAACCAAGTAAATTGTACTTTGCACTTTAGAAAACATGTTTAGATTGGTACCAAAAAAACAAAACAAAACAAAACAAAAAACTAGCTTACAGAAATTGCAGAAAGCCCCATAAACTATTTCTCAGAAAATTGATTAGGTGGTAGATGGAGGGGACCTTCAATGTCAAAGGATTAAACTCTTTATATTGATCTTTGTTTCCTCCTTTTCTCCCTCTCCTTATTTCTGATCCTAAGAGCCGTGGCCTTATTTACGTAAAACTTCAAGCAGTACAAAGGTTTTAAGAAGGCAGACATTTGACAGTAGTTAATGAAGCCAAACTCCTTCCCTAGAGATAATTCTCAGATTTTTGATTGCCCAGCCCTGAGCATCTGCATCTTTGCTTTACTTAGGGGTTTGAAAAAGGCCTTACACAGGATCTGTTGACCAGGAGGCTGACAGAATGCTAAATACGCAGAGAGAGCACAATTCATTTTTTCTCTTCAAGTTCTACCTGCCTTGCTTAATCCCCAGTTCTCCTCCCTGCCACCATGTGCATGCAGCAGAAGAGGCTGATAATTAATGTCTGCAACCCTCCAGACACAATGCTGCTCTAGATACCCCAAGGCAACTGCACGTGCACTTTGCGAAGCTTAGCGACCTTCCTGAGCAGCCTAAGAAGGAAATGCCGATGAGGGGCTGCTTTCAAACACTACAGGGACCATCTAGCCTCAAGACCTCCACAGATGACATTTGAACAGTAGTGACTGATTACGTTCCAGGGCAGCAGCCATCTGGAATGGACCGCAGGTGTTTCTACAGAGATGAAAGGAAGGTAACAAAACGGTGGAGTACACTGAACCCTGACAATGCACCATCATTAGTAAATTGGTGTCTTTAATGGTAAGTACATAATCTCCCATGTCAAAAACCCTGGATAATAAGTATAACTACCTATGCTTTAACTTTAAACAATTTACATAATTCAATAACTCAGTTTAGGTTAAACTGTGTCACAGAAGGAATAACTTTGGTTCACAAATAAAAGCAAATTTTACAAATACCTGAATAACAAGCAGCTAGGTACATTTAGAAAAATTGCTTCAGTGAGATCTGTGATTACTTCAAAAATTCTCAAATAATTTAACCATTTGATATATAGATATATGTAGAGATTTAAATTTCCCTTAAAACATCATTTGTAGTTTATATGGCTTATAAAGGAACCTGACAAATGTTATATATACATATTAGCAGCTGTTCCTGCTAGAAGACAGCTGCTGGAAGGCAAAACAAAAGTTTTTAGTGACTAAAAAATTCAAAGAATTGTTCATTTATAATAAAATATCACAATTGGCTTTGTAGATTTATGTGTTAGGGCAAACTGTAAGAAAATCTGTTTTATTTGGGTACTAAATGGTGAAGATGTTAAAACCCATAGAGTAATGATCTTTGGGATTATTTGGTAATTTTAACTTAAATAGAAAAAAATGACAATAGGTAAAGAACAAAATTAAATTTACGAAAACATTTATCATCAAATATTTGCCAGTATTAGAACTGACCAGAACAAATTTCAATTAACTATTTTTAAAATAATGTTTCATTTTCCAAGTTCAGGAAACTGTTGTTTATATGAATTTATCTTTAACACAGAGTCAATAAGTTGTACAGTTGTGTGCTTTTGTCAGAAGAGGAAAGAGCTTAGAACTCAAATTCCCCTGATAATGTCCAAAGAACTTGGAAAATGAAGCCTTCAAAATGAAACAGTATACAAAGAAAAAATAAATAAATAAAATAAAATAATGTTTGATACGTTTTAAAGCAAATAATTTAAATGTGCAGCTATACTCTTGAAAACTAATTTACTGATGCTGTTCTTCCTGCAGACACAAATGTGACTGTAAGTAGCAAATTAAAATTTGAAACCTGAGAGAGAAAATCTTTCCCAGCAAATAAACATCATAAGTGTCTAATTAAATGAAGCCTGACCTGGTTTCCATGATACATCACTTCTACTTCTGGCATTTTGAATAATTTGGTGATCCAGGAAAAATCAATTAACCCTTTGGAATTCAGATTCCTCATCAGTTTTTAAAAGAAGGAAAGTGGAATAGATAGTCTCTTACCGTATCCAATCACTGTGGCAAGGAATTTCCACTTAATATCTATAACAAATCTGTCATGTAGGTACTATTTCTATCCTCAGTACACAAGCGAAGAGAATAAGGCTTAGAAAATTTCAGTAAATTCTCCAAGAAGACAAAATTCAAGTCACACAGTTGGGATGACCTTTAAGTTTCCTTACACATCTGCCTTTAAAATGGAAGAATAGTACTTAAATAAAGAGTTAAAATATTGAATTTAAATACTAGAATTAAATTCAGTTTTAAAATTTGAACTTAAATACTAATTGAATTTAAATGGAGCTATTTAATCCCACAGTGTATGAATAGCATTGTTTTCACAGCAAACCATCGTTTTCAGAATCTTTGCTTTGAAACTCATGGTTTCTGTAATTTCCAAGACAGACCCATATTATACCAAATGGCACCAAATTGGTGCATGTTGGAGCTATGCCAAATCCCCAGACATGAAATGATTTTCATTCTACTGGTTCTTACTCAAAGTAATTTTAAGTATCATCATTTAATTAACATCTAGTTTTAAACTATAGAATGCCCAAATATCACTAAGATATGGGATTCCAAAATTGCATCTCACTTTGATGACCCAAGACCATGAGGAAAATAAAAACAATATCACTTATTGGAAGATTAAAGAGGTAGATTTAAAGGCAACACAAACTGGGTGGGATGAGAAAGTGTTAGTCACTCAGTCCTGTCCAATTCTTTGTAACCCCATGAACTGTAGTCCACCAGGCTCCTGTGTCCATGGAATTCTCAGGCAAGAATAACTGGAGTGGGTAGCCATTCCCTTCTTCAAGGGATCTTCCCAACCCAGGGATCAAACTCAGGTCTCCTACACTGCAGGCGGATTCTTTACCATCTGGGCCACCAGGGAAAGCCAGGGGTAAAGGCGACAGAGAAAGAAAATCTGTACACACTGGTGGTTGTTTTCTGCCAAAGATTCTCAAGCCCTTTAAAGAAACTATGGTTTAGAGCAAACTGATCAAATTGCACATCAATGAACAGGATAAGAATGGTTCCCAGACTCCCCCCAAAAAACGACGACAGACCTGTACTTTCAGGTTCGTGTCCAATATTAGATACAGTTCTTTCATAAAGCATTTATATGATGTTCTTACTAAAGAAAAATTTTATTTATTTGGCTTTGGCTTTACTTCCACTTCTAGGCAGCAAGAATACTAGAAAATTCTACCATTATAAATGATACTTTTAATATAACAAAACAAGAAAATCTAGTTTTCTGAACATTTGGTATGCAATATCCTATATATAATTGCTTAACTGTCATGTTTTTTTCTCATAAAAAGATTAGAATATGTTATGGGAATGGTAATGATACATAATACATATTTAAGTGTTTAATAATTTACATTTTGTTAATTATTTTGACTGATTTTGGGTAAAGATTGTTACAACACACAAGCAGACCATCTGCTGCTGTTAGAATTATTAATAAATACTCCCTGAACTAAGTATTTTAATTAAAAATAAAATGCTGCATTCATTAAGGCCCATCTTAAGTGGCATGCTCCAAAAGGAATTAATAGTGTACCCAGCTGCCAATCTCTAAATAGTTTGAAAATATTATAAACTTTTATTCATGAGAAACTACATGGATTTGGATGATTAGGGAACAATCTGTTGAGTCCTCGAAAGCCTTCTGCTGTGTGGGATCCAAGAGTATATGAATCAATGAAAATGACACCCTCTATTCTATATACTCTTCCACAAATTTACCAAGAAGTCAGGCTAGTGCAAATGCTTTCTTCTTAACTATATCTTTTTGATCTTTATCCTAGAAAGGGGAGCAATAGGCACTCCTCATCTCATAAACTTACTTAAGATTGTGTTCTATTAAAGCAGGTCTCTGGAGCCAGACAGCCTAGGCTTAAATCTATTTCCTATTTTCTAGCTGTGTGACCCTGAACAATTTACTCAACATTTCTGTGCCTTTATACTCACATTAGTAAAATAAGGATAATGGTGGTATCACCTTCATACAGCTATTATGAGAATTAATGTTAGTATTAATATTAAAATCTGCATTAAGCACCAAAAGAGTGTTTAATACAGAGTGTTAATTAACAATGACTGTTAGAATTAAGACCAGTATTGTTGTTAATACTGAAATGCATCTTTGTAACTTTTCTTTGAAGATTACCTTCAAAAGATGAGCATTTTCTTTCACATTTTTCTTAAGGATGTTGCATCTTCAGTTTTTGAAATTTGAACAGATTTTTCCCTTGAAATTAAATGTTGATTGGGGCAATGACAGAGGGAAGTCAGGAAACTTGGTAATGCCATTTTTCATCAAAAAGGACATTTGACAACTAAGGAAATATGTGTACAGCTTCTAAATATCCAATAAAGAATGCTCTACACATGCAACCCATGCATGAGTACCAATCTCCTTCCAAAAACAAGTTCAACATGTGGAGTGAGGAAGCAAATGATAAGGAAAAGTGGGAACGAAGGGAAACAGAGGAATTAAGAAAAGAATAAATATAAAGGAGATTCAAGAAGATTACTGAAATGTTCAGAATTCTAAATAAAATCTCTAAAAGGAAAAATAAGAAGAGTTTACCTTCTTTATGTTAGTCCTTTTGCTTTGAAAATCAGGGACTGAAAATTTAAGTGATACACTTGGTAGTGCTGTGAACACGTACGGACTCTGACCTCTCACACACTTCAGCAAGTCCCTGCTCATGATGACATGACTTCACTAGAACATGGTGATTATTTTTCACTCTTCTCGTTCCCTCACCTAGGAACAACCAGGTTTCAGGGAGCTACTGAACTTGAGATACTCAAACCTCAAGATACTCAAGGCCATGGTTTCTGCCGCCAGAATCCCCCTGAAACACAGGGAGAACTGAGAGGTTCTCTCTTATCAAGTCCTTAAATTGCACAAGGCACATTCACTCATACCAACTGATGAGTCAGAAGCACTTTTTAAAAAACTGCTATTATGTCCCAGTTGCATAGATTAGACAACTGAGCCTCAAGAAACAAGTGGTGTTTCTTCAGGTCACAGGACCAGAAAGTGCAAGAGTCAACATGGAATTCAAAGTGAACTACTTTTTGTCAACCCCAGTGGTTTTCAAACTGTGAAATGTAGATCCTTGGGTTCCATTTTAGAATCTTAAGGAGTAGCACAGAGGGGAGGAGTTCCCTAAGCAGACCACAGTGTCTCTCCAATCCCTCCCCTTATCCTGCTTCCGTAGACGGCTCTAGTGATGGGTTTTGGACATCATGGTTCACAGTAAGACTTTTTTTTTTAAACAAAAGCATTTTACTTTTAAGAATTTTATTTTTCAAAGTTAATCATGAAATCCTTTCATTAAAAAGAGTCCCCAAGTCCTTATCTTTAAATTACATTTATCTGTATATATCTAATTCATTCCCTAATGTCAATTGTATGTAGACAAAATACGTGTTATTTTGTCTGACTCTTTGTAACTCCTTGGACTGTAACCTGCCAGGCTCCTCTGTCCATGGGGTTCTCCAGACAAGAATACTGTAGTGGTTGCCATTCCCTTCTCCAGAGGATCTTTCTGACCCAGAAATCAAACCCAGGTCTCCTGTATTGCAAGCAGATTCTTTACCATCTAATTGAATAAATGTCAATTATTCATATCTAAAATTCCATACAATAATTCAGATTCAAATCTATCTGTAGTGCCTATGATGTGTACCATGTACTGACTTGATCTCAGCAGAGGGATCAGTGCTAGCGCAAGCCTGCTCTAAATGTGATTAGAGAACTAATTCTGAGTCTAAGAAGCCTGTGCCAGGAGGTAAATCAACATGTCTCTCCCTCCACATGGACAAAGTCTTGTTAGGAAGAGAAAGCAAAAGCAAAAGCTAGCTGAATTAAAGTGTGCTTCATTGGTTTACAGTCCAGGACAGCTGTTCATGTTGTTACCACCCAGAAACAATTTTCCTGGGGGCACTTTTAGAGAAGAAAATGGCAACCCACTCCAGTATTTCTTGTCTGAAAAACCGCATGAACAGAGGAGCCTGGTGGGCTACAGTCTCTGGGGTGGCAAAGAGTCAGACACAACTGAGCAACTAAGCATAGGAGCATTCTGGGAAGCACTGTTCTAGATTTCAGTATGCTCTGGCATTAGAAACTTGCTTCCCCCCACTTCCGATTACGTCCAAAACTTTCTCAACTGTCCACCACTCTGGGCACTCCTTCTCTATCTCTTCTGCCTGCCCTGAGGCGTGGCTTGTAAATATTGAGTTTCCTGAGACTTTGGGGGGCGGGGGGGCACTGCATCAATTCTTGCTTTCTCTGCCTATCCTGGATGAATTTTCTGTATCCATGACTTCAAAAGCCTTTTACGTATATATTTTCTCCTTTATCTCTGACTCTAACTTCTCTTCTGAACCCAGACTCTTTAGTTGTAACTGCCCACTAATCATTGTATTGTATTTTATTTTACTTTTAGACATCTCAGTTCAGTTCAGTTCAGTCGCTCAGTTGTGTCCAACTCTTTGTGACCCCATGAACCGCAGCACGCCAGGCCTCCTTGTCCATCATTAACTCCTGGAGTTCACCCAAACTCCTGTCCATTGAGTCGGTGATGCCATCCAGCCATCTCATCCTCTGTCGTCCCCTTCTCCTCCTACTCTCAATCTTTCCCAGCGTCGGGCTCTTTTCAAATGAGTCAGCTCTTCACATTAGATGTCCAATGTATTGGAGTTTCAGCTTCAACATCAGTCCTTCCAATGAACACCCAGGACTGATCTCCTTTAGGATGGACTGGTTGGATCTCCTTGCAGTCCAAGGGACTTTCAAGAGTCTTCTCCGACACCACAGTTCAAAAGCATCAATTCTTTGGTGCTTAGCTTTCTTTACAGTCCAACTCTCACATCCATACATGACTACTGGAAAAACCATAGCCTTGACTAGAGGGACCTTTGTTGACATCTAGAAGCATTTATTTTTAGATATGGATATTTGTACACAAAAAGTACACATATTACCTATGCTGAATAATGCCAAGAAACAATATACTGATGCAACAGTTGTCTTTAAAAATAAACATAAAAACAGAGCCCAGACTGGCAAACAAAAAACACTTATTTCCCAATAACACAATGCTGAAAATTGTCAGTAATCCTAAATCACCTCCCATTTTTCTTATAAAGCTGCCAAAGTTACCTATTTTAAAAAATTACTTTTTTTTAAATCAATAATAAAAATCTGATCACAACATTATAAAACCAAATGTCGGAGTCTTTATTCCTTTAAAATTCCAAATATTCCAACATAATCACAGGTGTAAAATTTGCTGTATTTTAGTTCAGGCACCTCTAATTTAGCATTTCTAATGAAACCACATCTTCTCCAATACTCCCTCCTCAACTAATACTAGTCAAGACTCTGTATTGTTAACATAGCAAAAAGGCAAAAAAAAAAAAAAAAAAAGGCAATTTTAAGAAGAAAGAAAAGAAGGAGAAATGGAAGGGAAGACAAAATGTCTGGGTTTCAGAAAGCTCCAAGGATTCAACAGTTTTAGAAGCTTTAGATATAATTGCATTTGGGATCTCAGAAAAATTTTATCATAATTTCTCTTTTCCTATCTCAGATCTCAGCTGTCTTCTGTTCGGTCTCCATTCATTAGGGTGGCCAGCAGGTTTACATCACTTCTCGGTAGCTCAGAACCCAAAGAGAGTTTCTTCTCCCTTACCAATATTTCCATTAATATGGGAAAAGATATCCCACATTGCCATTGGCCATCTCTGGTACTGCCAGTGGAGTTAACTACATTTAAACCATGAACCATAAAAAGGATGCAGGATCCTTCTTCAAGAAATATATGGAATTTTCTTAGATAAAAGACAATGGATGTTGAGGAAACATAAAAAAATACAGCCCCAAATACCCAAACTAAATATTCACTGCCTCAACTGGTATCTTTAGTTAATCATCTTGCTTGGCATCCACTCAGATGTCTAATCTGGAAACTAGGTAAATCTCAACTACTTATTTCTATCTAACTGTCCATATCTAATCCTATATCTGAAACCAAGAATAAATCTTGTTGATTCTACTTCTAAAGCACCTATTAAACCTGGTCTCTCCTTTCCGTCTCAACTATCACTGTCTTTGTCTTCTCTTATATAAATTATTTTTATTTATTATTCCAACTGATTTTCCTGCAATCAATCTTTCTCCTTTAGCTTCATTTATTCTTCTGATTAAAACCCTGTTTTTTCATATAGAATAAAATTCAAACTTCTGAGATCAGTGCATTCACTCTGCCATGAAGAATTCTGATCACTATGCTTGGCATACCTACGGACAAGATATGCAATCCTCAGGACATCTACCAGAATCAATTTTCCAAGGAATTTCTGGATCTAATTATTTTTAAATCCCTGTAATCTACGAATACCACTTTACCTCACAAACACCCTTCTCCTTGTCTATCTGCCTGACTCTCTATCTGCAGGACTTCTTCCCTGAGGTGACTACCTCCAACTGCTCTATCTCTTCCAAACCTTTTAACTCTACCAGAAGCAACACCAGTCATCCTCAGTGGCTTCCCATTACATTCTTGCCTAACAGAAACTTGGCTTTTCCTGAGGATACAATTTCTCATATAATCCTTTCAATTGGAAGACACTCACTATCAGAGATTCCATGCATTCCAAAGTTGTTAGATAAAAGAGAGCACCTTTCTAGCTTTTCACCATTTCTGGGACATTACTCAGTCATGATGAGACAAAATCACTGCTACATGGAGATGTATGACATCTGACAAAAACACCCTCTTCATCTCCTCAGCTAAAAATCCTTGTTCTTTTAATCACTGGGGACCTTAGTACCAGAATCATTCATTTTCTTCCCACTTATGCTGTGTCATGGTCCTGAATTCTTTCAATGTCTGTAAGACCCAGCCAGGGCCCTAGTCTTTCAATTACCTTCCTTAATTCTAGTGACTTCATCTCAACTCCTCTGAAATTCCCCACTCCTATAGCAATGACTTGAATTACTCATGCACCCAAAATTTACATTCAAATAACTTTATTCTGCAGCCAAATTGCACCATCTTTTTTACTCTATCTAAATCTTGTTGCATTTTTCTTTGTTCTTATGTGGATTACCAGTTTCCAAGCCTCTCTATTTTATTCCTAACAGTACTTTTTTTCTGTTAACCTTCTTAACTAGGTACTTGAAAGTGAAAGTGAAGTCATTCAGTCCTGTTGGACTCTTTGCGACCCCATGGACTGTAGCCTATCAGGCTCCTCCATCCATGGGATTTTCCAGGCAAGAGTGCTGGAGTGGATTGCCATTTCCTTCTCCAGGGGATCTTCCCGACCCAGGAATCGAACCTGGGTCTCTTGCATTGCAGGCAGATGCTTTACTGTCTGAGACTTAGATGCCATTAAAACTACACCTCCTTCAATATCAACTTTTTCTTTCCCCTGTTGTTCTGTAATTTTATTGTTGCAGAAAACTGTAAGCAAACTGAATCCAACACAGTCTTTTTTGGGTCTCTATCCAGTTTCCTGAAAATTACCAGGAAATTGAAGCTTTCCTCCAAATTTTAATCCAGCTCACTGGTCACCATACCCACCAAACCTTCGACTATTATATGTTTATTTCACAGAAAGAGTATATCATTTCATTTTGTGTTTATACATTTATACATTTATTATATTTCTATTTATACATGTTTCTCTCTCTCTAGACATGTTAAGAGCAAAGAACATGTCTTAGTTACTTTTTCATACCTGGTGTCTAGAACATTATAATTGTTGAATAAAAGTTAAATAAATGCTATATTGTGGCATATTAATCTTTCTTGCAGTGGGGTATACTTTTCATATTTAAATGAAAAGCAATAGAAGTTGTTATTATTCAAAATGTTAAATTTGAATTTATAGTAACATAATTAGAACTATGATTTTTATTAAGGAAAACCATTGTGGTTTTGTCAAATGATTAAAATTATTTTAATAAAAATGTATTCGGTTAATTAATACAGAGTAGATTTGGTGCAAGAACAAACATACTAGAATGTCAAAAACAGACCTATAAAGAATAGTCAACAGATTCAAGGCAAAGTTGACACTGTGTTACAGTAGAGAAAGGATGCTGTCTTTAATAAATGGTGTGTGCTCAACTGGACTTCCATCCCACAAAGCACAATAATTAATTCCACATAATCATTAGATCTATGTCTGGAAGTATAAAATAAATCATTTAGAGGAAAATAGAATGTCTTCAAAGTTGCCTTAAGACACAGAAAAAGCTAATTGTAAAAGGAAAAAAATATTAAATTGGACTGTATTAAATTAAATAACCTCTATTCATTTAAAGACTATTAGGAGACTAATCAGTTCAGTTAAGTTCAGTTGCTCAGTTGTGTCCAACTCCCTGTGACTCCATAGACTGTAGCACACCAGGCTTCCCTGCCCATCACCAACTCCTGGAGTTTACTCAAACTAATGTTCACTGAGTTAGTAATGTCATCCAACCATCTCATCCTCTATTGTTCCCTTCTTTTCCCACCTTCAATCTTTCCTAGTATCAGGGTCTTTTCCAATCAGTCAGTTCTTCGCATCAGGTGGCCAAAGTATTGGAATTTCAGCTTAAAAAATTTCAGCCCTTTAAATAAATATTCTGGACTGATTTCCTTTAGGATTGACTGGTTTGATCTCCTTGCAGTCCAAGGAACTCTCAAGCGTCTTCTCCAACAACACAGTTCAAAAGTATCAATTCTTCAGCTGTCAGCTTTCCTTATAGTCCAACTTTCACATCCATACATAACTACTGGAAAAGCTATAGCTTTGACTAGATGGACCTTTGTTGGCAAAGTAATGTCTCTGCTTTTTAACATGTTGTCTAAGTTGGTCACAGGTTTTTTCCCAAGGAGCAAGCATCTTTTATTTTCATGGCTGAAGTCACCATCTGCAGTGATTTTGGAGCCCCCCAAAATGAAGTCTGTCACTGTTTCTGTCATTGTTTTTCAACTATTTGCCATGAAGTGATGGGACCAGATGCCATGATCTTAGTTTTCTGAATGTTGAGTTTTAAGCCAACTTTTTCACTCTCCACTTTTGCTTTCATCAAGAGGCTCTTTAGTTCTTCTTCACTTTCTGCCATAAGGGTGATGTCATCTGCTTATCTGAGGCTATTGATATTTCTCCCAGCAATCTTGATTTTAGCTTGTGCTTCATCCAGCCCGGCATTTCACAAGATGTTTTATGCATATAAGTTGAATATGCAGGGTGACAATATACAGCCTTGATGTACTCCTTTCATGATTTGCAACCAGTCTGTTGTTCCATATCCAGTTCTAACTGTTACTTCTTGACCTGCATACAGATTTCTCAGGAGGCAGGTCAGGTGTTCTGGTATTCCCATCTCTTTAAGAACTTTCCACACTTTGCTGAGATCCACACAGTCAAAGGCTTTGGCTTAGTCAATAAAGCAGAAGTAGAGGTTTTTCTGGAACTCTCTTGCTTTTCTGATGATCCAACAGATGTTAGCAATTTGATCTCTGGCTACTCTGCCTTTTATAAATCCACCTTGAACATCTAGAAGTTCACCATTCATGTACTATTGAAGCCTGGCTTGGAGAATTTTTTGAGCATTACTTTGCTAGCACGTGAGATGAGTGCAATTGTGCGGTAGTTTAAACATTCTTTGACATTGCCTTTCCTTGGGATTGAATGGAAACTGACCTTTTCGAGTCCTGTGGTCTCTGCTGAATTTTCCAAATTTGCTGGCATACTGAGTGCAGCACTTTAACAGCACCATCTTTTAGAATTTGAAATAGCTTAGATGAAACTCCATCATCTCTACTAGCTTTGTTCATAATGATGCCCACTTGACTTCACACTCCAAGATGTCTGGCTCTAGGTGAGAGATCACACCATTGTGGTTATCTGGGTCAGGAAGATTGTTTTGTACAGTTCTTCTGTGTATTCTTGCCACCTCTTCTTAATATCTTCTGCTTCTGTTAGGTCCATACTATTTCTGTCATTTACTGTGCCCATCTCTGCCTAAAATATTCCCTTGGTTTCTCTAATTTTCTTGACAAGATCTCTATAGTCTTTTACATTCTATTGTTTTTCCTATTTCTTTGCATTGATAGCTAAGGAAGGCTTTCTTATCTCTCCTTTTTATTCTTTGAAACTCTGCATTCAAATGGGTATATCTTTCCTTTTCTCCTTTGCCTTTAGCTTCTTTTCTTTCTCAGCTATTTGTAAGTCCTCCTTAGACAGCCATTTTGCCTTTTTGCATTTCTTTTTCTTGAGGATGGTCTTGATCACTGCCTCCTGTACAATGTCACGAACCTCCATCCATAGTTCTTCCAGCACTCAGTCTATCACATCTAACCCCTTGAACCTATTTTTCACTTCCACTGTATAATTCTAAGGGATTTTATTTAGATCATACCTGAATGGTCTAGTGGTTTTCCCTACTTTCTTCAATTTAAGTAAAAGCATAATGAAATAACCCCGTGTGGGAGAAGATATTCATCATGCATATAATTATGAAAATATTAATATTTAGGTTATATTTTTAATGCTATAAATCAATATAGATTCCCATGAATCAATTTTTAAATACAGCTATTCTTCTTATGAAGGTCAGGAAACAGCAGTTAAAACTGGATATGGAACAACAGACTGGTTTCAAATAAGAAAAGGAGTATGTCAATGCTGTATATAGTCACCGTGCTTATTTAACTTATATGCAGAGTACATCATGAGAAATGCTGGGCTGGATGAAGCACAAGTTGGAATCAAGATTACTGGGAGAAATATCAAACCTCAGATACGTAGATGACACCACCCTTCTGGCAGAAAGTGAAGAAGATTAAAGAGCCTCTTGATGTAAGTGAAAGATGAGAGTGAAAAAGTTGGCTTAAAGCTCAACATTCAGAAAACTAAGATCATGGCATCTACCATCACTTAATGGCAAATAGATGGGGAAACAGTGGAAATAGTGGCTGACTTTATGTCGGAGGCTCCAAAATTGCTGCAGATGGTGATTCCAGCCATGAAATTAAAAGATGCTTACTCCTTGGAAGGAAAGTTATGACCAACCTAGACAGCATATTAACAATCAGAGACATTACTTTACCAACAAAGGTCCATCTAATCAAAGGTATGGCTTTTCCAGTAGTCATGTATGGATGTGAGAGTTGGACCATAAAGAAAGCTGAGAGCCGAATAATTGATGCTTTTGAACTGTGGTATTGGAGAAGACTCTTGAGAGTTCCTTGGACTGCAAGAAGGTCCAACCAGTCCATCCTAAAGGAAATCAGTCCTGGGCGTTCATTGGAAAGACTGATGTTGAAGCGAAACTCCAATACTTCGGACACCTGATGCTAAGAGCTGACTCATTTGAAAAGACTCTGATGCTGGGAGGGATTGGGGCCAGGAGGAGAAGGGGACGACAGAGGATGAGATGGTTGGATGGCATCACTGACTCAATGGACATGAGTTTGAGTAAACTCCGTGAGTTAGTGATGGACAGGGAGGCCTGGTGTGCTACAGTCCATGGGGTCGCAAAGATTCAGACATGACTGAGTGACTGAACTGCACTGAACTGAATTCTTCTTAATAATTATACTCCTTATATTTATATTATCAAATCACTTGAACTCACATTCACACTTTACCAAGTAAGATAAACAAATGGCCAAAAATATATTGAATGGTGCTTAACCTCATTAGTCATTTGTGTTAAATACTCACCTAAATGAGTTAAATCAAAGAGACAAAACTCTAAGGTTGCAACGATGTAGAGCCACTGGAATAACTGTAAATTATTAGTGGAAGTCTTAATTGGCACAGCCATTGGAAAATTTTTAGCACTTATTAAAATTAAACTGCTTATTTAACTTAATATGCAGAGAGTACATCATGAGAAATGCTGGGCTGGAAGAAGCACAAGCTGGAATCAAGATTGCCAGGAGAAATATCAATAACCTCAGATATGCAGATGACACCACCCTTATGGCACAAAGTAAAGAGGAACTAAAAAGCCTCTTGATGAAAGTGAAAGAGGAGAGTGAAAAAGTTGGCTTAAAGCTCAACATTCAGAAAACGAAGATCATGGCATCTGGTCTCATCACTTCATGGGAAATAGACGGGGAAACAGTGGAAACAGTGTCAGACTTTATTCTGGGGGGCTCCAAAATCACTGCAGATGGTGATTGCAGCCATGAAATTAAAAGACACCTACTCCTTGGAAGGAAAGTTATGACCAACCTAGATAGCATATTAAAGAACAGAGACATTACTTTGCCAACAAAGGTCCATCTAGTCAAGGCTATGGTTTTTCCAGTGGTCACATATGGATGTGAAAGTTGGACTGGAAGAAAGCTGAGCACTGAAGAATTGATGCTTCTGAACTGTGGTGTTGGAGAAGACTCTTGAGAGTCCCTTGGACTGCAAGGAGATCCAACCAGTCCATTCTAAAGGAGATCAGTCCTGGGTGTTCATTGGAAGGACTGATGCTAGAGCTGAAACTGCAATACTTTGGCCACCTCATGCAAAGAGTTGACTCATTGGAAAAGACTCTGATGCTGGGAGGGATTGTGAGCAGGAGGAGAAGGGGACGACAGAGGATGAGATAGCTGGATGGCATCTCCGACTTGATGGACATGAGTTTGGGTGAACTCAGGGAGTTGGTGATGGACAGGGAGGCCTCGCATGCTGCAATTCATGGGGTTGCACAGAGTCAGACATGACTGAGTGACTGAACTGAACTGAAAACTAAACATACTCATATCATATGACTCAGCACTGCCAATACTAAAATTGTCTTTTGATGTTCACCAAAAGTTATGTAAGAGAATATTTGTAGTTGTACTAATTATAAAAGACTTAAATTGAATAGATACTTAGTAACAATGGTATTGATAAATGAGTCACAGTATATTTACACAACAGATTACAGAGCAACTAGAACAAATGATATTACAATATGCAACAATGTGGATGAATCTCCCAAATATAAAACTGAGTGAAAGAAGCCACACAAAGGAATCCATGTATGATTCCATTTATATAAAATATACAAACAGGGAATATACAATATACCAATATACATTGGTACAAATCAGGCCAGTTGGTATTGTTGGTTGGTATTCTTGGGAAAGAGAATAGTTTAATCTCTGGAAGGAGTATGAGGATGACTTCAGCAATGCTAAATATGTTCAGAATTTCACCAAAGTGTGCAGTTATGTTACATACAATTTATGTTTATTATGCTGGTACTTATTGTTTTTTTCAGAAGAGATAGAATATGAAAAAATAATAAAAGTGAAAATCCAGGGAGTAAAAATTCAGAAACAGTGTACTCTTGTAACTTAAATATGAAGATCTGTAGCTTAATCACTCATGGAAATATAAACTATTTGAAATTAAATCATAGATTTCTGTAGATTCTGCTCTATGACCTCCTTCAACACTGGTTGACATTATTGTGTACTAAGTTCTAAAAATATTTTTTTCTCAGTGCATTCTAAGGGCCTTTCACAGTAGAATAAACATAGTTTTGTAATTTACTAGATTCTTTTGTCTTTACCTCAACGGTATAAACTGTTCTGTGTTGTCCTGGGTGATCATTTAGCAGTTCTTTTTGCTTATAATTATCTTTATACACAAGGTTTCCTAGAATATTGTTAGTACTCATAAACAAAATTTGGATGTCAGAAGCAGCATTTCATTTCTAAAAGTATGTTTTCTTCCTAATTGAAAAATTATATTGCTTTTGGCACAAACTGAAAAGAAAAGTCATCAAATGAGATGTCGGTAGTGTTAAATGACTAAAGATTATAAAAAGCTTTTATAACCTGAAATCCCAAGTTACACACTAGCTAAGATGCATTCAAGGAATGTGGCACTTTATGGTAAAATATGAGAAAAGAGTATTATATTAAAGCAATTTATTTTCTTTCTCTTTTTGTTCTGCACTCATCTGTGATAAATGCAGGAAGACAATAGACTACAGGTGGCACATGGTTATTTAATAGGCAGAAAAGTCAAAACTAAACCATCCACTTCTGCAAAACACCTTTAGGTAAAAGAAAGTCTTATTATCATTGAGACCAACATTAAATTAATTAATGATTACCTTAATAATGTGCCTTAGTCATTATAGATTCTAACAGCAGTGACTGTTAGCTTTTCTAACATTTCTGCAAAACAGATTCCATAGAAGAAGAAGATAAAATTTTATAATATATGTATTTTACACTCAGATATATAGCAGGTATACAAAGTCATGGATTTTAGCTTTTGACCAAGTTTATAGTCTGGGACAATAACAAGAGTTATTATAAAGCATTTTTACAGGACAGACACTCTGCTAACTATATAATAGGAATTATCGCCTTTCAAAATTATAAAAAGTTCTTCAAGTTCATGTGGTAATAATCTCCAAAAATAGATACCATCATTTTTTCTGTCCCTATACAAACCTACTGCCCAACAAAAGAGATGTGATCTAATTCTTTCTTATTAAACCTTGCCTGGCTTTGTGATGTACTCTTGATAAATAGAAATATGACTGGCAAGGCCATACATAAGAAGCCTTGCAACTTCTTTCTGGGTCTTTTAGATTATATGTTCTTGGGATGTTTCTTCTCAGAATCTACCTATTTTTATTCTGAGAAGCCCTAGCCTAGGAATAGGTTCATAACATGCAAACTCTCCTGTCATTGTTTTGAAATTCTTTATATATACATATATATACATTTTAACAAGACATCCTGTACTTTCATTTTGCACTGAATCTTGCAAATACTGGAACTGGTCTTGCCCAAGCCATGTAGGCAAGTTTAGCCCCTAGACTCAACATTACCCACCAGTCATGTGAGTGAGCTATATTAGACCTTCAGCATACTTGAGTGTTTAAATGGTTGTAATCCCAGTCAATATGAGAGATCCCAAATGAGAAATGTTCAGCTAAGCCCAGACAACCCCCAGAACTGTGAGAAAAATAAATTACTTCTTAAGTCATTGATTTTTGGCATGGTTTGTATATTACCCAACAACAGATAAGTGAGACAAGTAGTTATTATTATTATCTCACATCTTCCTTTTATTAAGCCTATGAAGGAATTACTAATAATCGTCTTTGGAAGCATGTATTATAGAAGCAACTTTTCTAAGATCACACAATTAAGTGGTGAGAGAACAAAGAGAGAAATTCAAGGATCATCAAAATGCATAGCTTAAGATCTAGATTGCTATTCTTTATAATAAATATCTGGTACACAGCAATATTGCTTGGTATTTCCATTTTCAATGTAATTTTTTTCTATTTTTGTTCTACTAGAATAGTTTCCCAGATTTCACCCCTAACAATTTTGTTTATATATGATTCCAAAGTATCACTGATGAGATTTCAAGAGTAATTTCTAGGGTTGCACCTTCCTGTACTTCCTCCTTTCCTCGAGAAACCTCCAAACCACAATAATTATATATACCTCCATTTTAATGTTAGCCAATTATGCTAATGGGAGTTCATTACTCATTCCTACTGATGTATGTTCAACTTTTATGATTATGTCCTCTTCTATACCCTGCAAGGTCATCATTAATTCCTAATTGCTCAAAATTATTTTCCCACACATATACACCCATGAGGTCCTTGTAATGGGAATTCATTTCTCAAAAGGGAATTTAAGACCAAGTATCAGATATTCAAAAACTGATGAACCAGGTAGTTGACCTGAATCAGTTAATTAAGCTATAGAAAGTCACAAGGGAAAGAAAAGGCACATCATTAGGTTCATTTTGTTGAAAAGTAACAATTTCAGAGCTCCTGGGAAAGCAAAGAAATATCTTAAAAATAATTTCTTGAAATTTTGTTCCAATTTATGATTCAACTTTTCTATTCTGGTATTAACCTAAAGTACTTGAGTGAGACACTCAATAAACCACTTCTTTATTAAAATTGCTAATTAACTATTAGCCTGAAAGTGAACTCCAAATTATTCTTTTGTTTGAGTTTGAATTTTTTCAAATTAAGTTGGGTGAGTGTTAAAGACAAAAAAAAAAAAATTTTTGGAAGCAATTTCACTTCTAACCAAGACTCATCAGATAACATAATTCATGCTTGAAACCTATCTGTACTCAATTACAAAGCATAATCCATAGTTCAGTTCAGTTCAGTATCTCAGTCGTTTCCAACTTTTTGTGACCCCGTGAGTCGCAGCATGCCAGGCCTCCCTGTCCATCACCAACTCCCAGAGTTCACTCAAACTCACGTCCTGAGTCGGTGATGCCATCCAGCCATCTCATCCTCTGTCGTCCTCTTCTCCTCCTGCCCCCAATCCCTCCCATCATCAGAGTCTTTTTCAATGAGTCAACTCTTTGCATGAGGTGGCCAAAGTATTGGAGTTTCAGCCTTAGCATTAGTCCTTCCAAAGAATACCCAGGACTGATCTCCTTTAGGATGGACTGGTTGGATCTCCTTGCAGTCCAAGGGACTCTCAAGAGTCTTCTCCAACACCACAGTTCAAAAGCATCAATTCTTTGGCACTCAGCTTTCTTCCAGTCCAACTCTCACATCCATACATGACTATTGGAAAAACCATAGCCTAAGGCAAATACACATACAGTTTTGTAAAGAACAACCAGAAATCTATAATAGCAATTTATGTAATAATTTTAATTGAGGTAAATATTGACTCCTATTTATAAAGCCAAAATTAATTAATAAAATTTATTATTGACTGACCAGTATATTCTAGGCTTTTCAATATTCCTTATTTAACTATTCTTTTATAGATAGTAAACTATTGACCTTCAATATACTTCTAATCTACCTTATTTTCTCCTTAAATGCATATACATTTTAAAATAAAAGAACATAGTAGCACCTCATTTCTCATAGTTTCCTCTTGTGAACTCATTAAATGCTAAAATTTAAATATATTTTTTTCAATAAAAATATTTAATTACATTTTCTGTCACAAGTTTATAAAGTATAATTAAAATATTTTAAACTTTTTAAATGATAAGGAACTTCCAGTTTAAGTCATTTTTGCATCTTCTAATATAATAATGTTAGAAGAGTATGGAAGTATGTAGGTGATATGTGATAAATGCTTCTAGAATGAATGAATGAAAGTCTACTTATGACTCCACAATTTCTCCAAAATCAAAAGAATTTTGAAATTTTTACTCAGTTTTCTTCTCCCCACACCGAGAAAGCAGCCAGCTCCTTGTCAGAACCTGAGAGAGAACTGATCAATAGAAAAAAACTACAGAAAATATAATTTTTGTATGGTACGTAAGTAGATAAAAATAAAAATAAGCAACCCTATTTAATTTTAATTGAACATTAAAATTCATTGATATGTAGAGTAAATTTCATGGAGAAATGTATCATTTGTTTTTGTATATCTAGTTCTTAATACAGTGGCCAGCACATCTATTTGCTCAATTAATATTTGTTGATTAATAAGCACACAAGTGAGTCATTTTATTATTGTAAGACTTTAAAAAATATAGCCTAAAATACTATTCTATCAAATTATGAGGAGCTTTCAGAATGTCATGGTATCTCTGTTCTCTGATCATTGTTAGCTACTATATACAGTAATCATTGTCAATTATTACTCTTAGAGGAAACCATTATAGATTATTTAAAACATGGCTTTTGGGCAAACAGGAAATTGAGATGTTTTCCTCTTTTTGCCTTGTTGGTGTATCAGCTTATTCAATTGTATTAATTGTCCATTGCTCCCTAACAAATCATCTCAAACTTCGTGATTTAAAATTATAATATTTATTGTCTCTTAACAGTTTATGCAGAGAAGGCAATGGCACCCCACTCCAGTACTCTTGCCTGGAAAATCCCATGGGCGGAGGAGTCTGGTGGGCTGCAGTCCATGGGGTCGCTAAGGGTCGGACACAACTAAGCGACTTCACTTTCACTTTTCCCTTTCATGCATTGGAGAAGGAAATGGCAACCCACTCCAGTGTTCTTGCCTGGAGAATCCCAGGGATGGGGGAGCCTGGTGGGCTGCCGTCTATGGGGTCCAATGGAGTCCGACACAACTGAAGCGACTTAGCAGCAGCAGCAGCAACAGTTTATGCAGGTCAAGAATTCAGAAAGGTATCAGTGTCTCAATTGAGTCTGAGGTTAATTGGGGCTGTAGTCACCTGAAGGCTTGTCTGGGGCTAGCAGAGTCACTTCCAACATGTTTTACTCTCAAGACTACTAGGTTGGTTCCTCTTCATGTGGACTACTCTGGTGTTCATGACATGGCAGCTGGCTTGTTCCAGAGTGAGCAAAAGAGGCCAAGGAGGAAACTACAATGCCTCTTATAATCTAGCCTTGAAAGGCATATGCTGTCACTTCTGCAGTCTTCCCTTGGCCATTTAATCATCCTTGATTCAACTGGTATGAAGAGTTAAGCATGAACACTCAGAGACAAATTTACTTAGGAAATACCTTGGAGACTGCCCACCATACCAACTGCATATGTACAAATATAAAGCCAGGTAAGCATTTAAATTTCCAGTACTCTTGCCTGGAAAATCCCATGGACGGAGGAGCCTGGTAGGCTGCAGTCCCCGGGGTCGCTAAGAGTCAGACACGACTGAGCGACTTCACTTTAAATTTTCACTTTCATGCATTGGAGGAGGAAATGGCAACCCACTCCAGTGTTCTTGCCTGGAGAATCCCAGGGACGGGGGATCCTGGTGGGCTTCCGTCTATGGGGTCGCACAGAGTCGGACACAACTGAAGTGACTTAGCAGCAGCAGCAGCAAACATTTAAATTATTTGACCTAGGACCAAAAAGCATTTGCCATTGACTCTGGTAAATGCTTCTTCATCTATATTGCCACATATCTTGACACTTTTGGCTTTAAGTCAGTCTTAAAAGGTTTGCCATGAACTTTTAGTTTCATGGTATTGAAATAACAGTTTAATCATAGTTAATGCATTATTTGCAGTTTCTTTATTTTCATCTCTTCTCTCATTGATTCAATTCCAATAAATTTACATTTGACATATACAAAATAAAACCATTGAATTTTTCATAGAAATCACTTGGGTATGAATAAGGTCATTTCTCTTTAAAGTACATTACCCAAATTGTTTCCACTTAACCTTTTGATTGGAGCAGAGGCAGACTAAATTCCTATACTACTTTCATAGAAAGAGAAGGCAAATCTAACATAGAGGAGAGGAAAAGAATATGGAAATGGGACACCAAGGAGAATTATATATTGTTGGAATGTGAGGTTAAAGAAACAATATAAGGAAAGCTGGAAGGTATGGGAAGAACTAGTATGGTTTCAACACTTTAAGGAGGAAGAACTTTAAGACTTATCCTCAGTTGGCCTTAGCAGGCCCAAATGCAGTGTCTTGAGCCTAGTCTCTGAGAATAATGGCTATATGTGTGGACTTGCCATTTCAATTATACATTAAAACGAAGATGATGCTATAACTTAGTTGTAATTTCTCATCAACATCATCAAATAAAGTATATTATTCCAAGTAATTTGCCACACTAATGTGCCACTTTGGTTATTGTTGTTCTATGGCCAAGTCACGTCCGACACTTTGCAACCCCATTTGCTGTTCTTAGTAGCTCAGTCATGTCTGACTCTTTGTGACCCCCATGGACTGCAGCCCGCCAGTCTCCTTTGTGCATGGTGATTCTCCATAGATAAGAATTCTAGGCAAGAATACTAGAGTGGGTTGCTGTGCCCTCCCCCAGGGGATCTTCCCAACCCAAAGATCAAACCCAGATCTCCCACATTGCAGGCAGATTCTTTTCCATGTGAGCCACCAGGGAAGTCCTTGCAACCCCATGTACTGAAGCAAGCCAGGCTCCTCTGTCCTCCATTATCTCCAGGAGTTTGCTTAAATTCATGTCCATTGGGTCAGTAATGCTATCCAATCACCTCATCCTCTGTCATCCCCTCCTCGTCCTGCTTTCAAAACTTTTCCAGCATCAGGACATTTTCCAATAAGTCTGCTCTTTGCATCAGGTGGCCGAAGTATTGGAGCTTCAGCTTCAACATCAGTCCTTCCAATGAATATTCAGGACTGATTGAATGGCTTGATCTCCTTGCAGTCCAAGGACTCTCAAATGTCTTCTCCAGCATCACAATTTGAAAGTATCAATTCTTCTGCACCCAGCCTTCTTATGGTCAAAATCTCACACCCATACATGACCATAGGAAAAACCATAGCTTTAACTATATGGACCTTTGTCAGCAAACTGATGTCTCTGCTTTTTAATATGGGAGAAGGCAATGGCACCCCACTGCAGTACTCTTGCCTGGAAAATCCCATGGACGGAGGAGCCTGGTAGGCTGCAGTCCATGGGGTCACTAAGAGTCAGACACGACTGAGCGATTTCACTTTAAATTTTCACTTTCATGCATTGGAGAAGGAAATGGCAACCCACTCCAGTGTTCTTGCCTGGAGAATCCCAGGGATGGGGGAGCCTGATGGGCTGCCGTCTATGGGGTCGCACAGAGTCGGACATGACTAAAGCGACTTAACAGCAGCAGCAGCAACTTTTTAATATGCTATCTAGGTTTGTCATACCTTTCCTTCCAAGAAGTAAGTATCTTTTAATTTCATGGCTGCAGTCACTATCCACAGTGATTATGAAGCCCAATAAAATCTGTCACTGTTTCCACTTTTCCCCTTCTATTTGCCCTGAAGTGATGGGATCAGATGTCATGACCTTGGTTTTTTGAATGTTGAGTTTGAAGCTAGCTTTTTCACTCTTGTCTTTCATCCTCATCAAGAAGCCCTTTAGTTCCTCTTCACTTTCTGCTATTAGAGGGATATCATCTGTATATCTGAGGCTGTTGGTATTTCTCCCACCAATTTTGATTTCAGCTTGTGATTTATCCACCCTGACATCTCACATGATGTACTCTGCATTTAAGTTCAATAAGCAGGGTGACAGTAAACAGCCTTGAGGTACTCCTTTCCCAATTTAGAGCCAGTCAGTTATTCCATGTCCAGTTCTAACCTTTACTCCTTGACACACATTCAGATATCTCAGGAGACAAGTAAGGCAGTCCAGTATTCCTGTCTCTTGAAGAATTTTCCAGTTTGTTGTGATCCACGCAATCAAAGGCTTTAACATAGTCAATGATGCAAAAATAATGTTTTTCTGGAACTCCCTTGCTTTTTCCATGATTCTTTGAATGCTGGCAATTTGATCTCTGCTTCCTCTGCCTCTTCAAAACCCAGCTTGTACATTTGGAGGTTCTCAGTTCACAATTTGCTGAAGCCTGGCTTGAAGGATTTTGAGCAAAACCTTCCTTGTGTGTAAAATGAGTGCAGTTGTATGGTAGTTGGAATGTTCCTTTGCATTGCCTTTGAGATTGGAATGAAAACTGACTTTTCCAGTTCTGTGGCCACTACTGAGTTTTCCAGATTGCTGACATATTGAGTATAGCACTTTAACAGCATCATCTTTTAGGATTTGAAATAGCTCAACTGGAATTCCATCACCTCACCTCCACTAGCTTTGTTCATAGTAATTCTTCCTAAGGCCCACTTGAATTCATACTCCAGGATGTCCAGCTCTAGGTGAGAGACTGCATCATCATGTTTATCCAGCTCATTAAGACTTTTTTTGTATAGTTCTTCCATATACTCTTGCCAGCTTTTCTTAACCTCCTCTGCTTCTGTTACGTCCTTACCATTTCATGAAATGTTCCCTTGATATTTCCAATTGTCTTGAAGAGATCTCAATTCTTTCCCATTCTATTGTTTTCCTCTATTTCTTTGCATTTATTCATTTACACGAGATAGGAATCAAGACCATCCCCAAGAAAAAGAAATGCAAAAAAGGAAAATGGCTGTCTGAGGAGGCTTTACAAATAGCTATGAAAAAAAGAGAAGCCAAAAGCAAAGGAGAAAAGGAAAGATATACCCATTTGAATGCAGAGTTCCAAAGAATAGCAAGAAGAGATAAGAAAGCCTTCCTCGGTGATCAATGCAAAGAAATAGAGGAAAACAACAGAATGGGAAAGACTAGAGATCTCTTCAAGAAAATTAGAGATACCAAGGGAATATTTCATGCAAAGATGGGCTCGATAAAGGACAGAAATGGTATGGACCTAACAGAAGCAGAAGATATTAAGACGAGGTGGCAAGAATACACAGAAGAACTGTAAAAAAAAGATCTTCACAACCCAAATAATCACGATGGTGTGATCACTCACCTAGAGCCAGACATCCTGAAATGTGAAGTCAAGTGGGCCTTAGAAAGCATCACTACGAACAAAGCTTCTGGAGGTAATGGAATTCCAGTTGAGCTATTTCAAATCCTGAAAGATGATGCTGTGAAAGTGCTCACTCAATATGCCAACAAATTTGGAAAACTCAGCAGTGGCCACAGGACTACAATAGGTCAGTTTTCATTCCAATCCCAAAGAAAGGCAATGCCAAAGAATGCTCAAACTACCACACAATTACACTCATCTCACACGCTAGTAAAGTAATGCTCAAAATTCTCCAAGCCAGGCTTCAGCGATACATGAACCGTGAACTTCCAGATGTTCAAGCTGCCTTTAGAAAGGAGAGGCTCAAGAGATCAAATTGCCAACATCTGCTGGATCATCAAAAAACCAAGAGAGTTCCAGAAAAACATCTATTTCGGCTTTATTGACTATGCCAAAGCCTTTGACTATGGATCACAATAAACTGTGGAAAATTCTGAAGGAGATGGTAATACCAGACACCTGACCTGCCTATTAAGAAACCTGTATGCAGGTCAGGAAGCAACAGTTAGAACTGGACATGGAACAACAGACTGGTTCCAAATAGGAAAGGGAATACGTCAAGGCTGTATATTGTCACACTGCTTATTTAATTTATATGCAGAGTACATCATAAGAATTGCTGGCTGGAAGAAGCACAAGCTGGAATAAAGATTGCCAGGAGAAATATCAATAACCTCAGATAAGCAGATGATACCACCCTCGTGGCAGAGAGTGAAGAAGAACTAAAGACCCTCTTGATGAAAGTGAAAGAGGAGAGTGAAAAAGTTGGCTTAAAGCTCAATATTGAGAAAATGAAGATCATGGCATCTGGTCCCATCACTTCATGGCAAATAAGATGGGGAAACAGTGGAAACAGTGGCAGACTTTATTTTGGGGGGCTCCAAAATCATTGCAGATGGTGATTGCAGCCATGAAATTAAAAGATGCTTACTCCTTGGAAGGAAAGTTATGACCAACCTAGACAGCATATTAAAAAGCAGAGACATTACGTTGCCAACAAAAGTCCATCTAGTCAAGGCTATGGTTTTTCCAGTGGTCATGTATGGATGTGAGAGTTGGACTATAAAAAAGCTGAGTGCCGAAGAACTGATGCTTTTAAACTGTGGTGTTGGAGAAGATTCTTGAGAATCCCTTGGAGTACAAGGAGATCCAACCAGTCCATCTTAAAGGAGATCAGTCTTGGATGTTCTTTGGACGGACTGATGTTGAAGCTGAAATTCCAGTACTTTGGCCACCTGATGTGAAGAGCTGACTCATTTGAATAGCCCCTGATGCTGAGAAAGATTGAGAAGGGGGAGATTGAAAGACTGAAAGGGGAGAAGGGGACGACAGATGATGAGATGGTTGGATGGCATCACCAACTCAATGGACATGGGTTTGAGTGGACTCCAGCAGTTGGTGATGGACAGGGAGGCCTGCAGTGCTGCCGTTCATGGGGTCACAAAGAGTCAGACATGACTGAGTATGTGAAGTGAACTGAACTGAAGGACTTCTTGTCTCTACTTGCTATTCTCTGCAACTCTGCATTCAGTTGGGAATATCTTTGGCTTTCTCCCTTGACTTTCACTTTTTTCTTTCCTCAACTATTTGCAAAGCCTCCTCAGAAAATAACTTTGCCTTCTGCATTTCTTTTTCATTGGGATGGTTTCAGTTACTGCCTCTTGTACAGTGTTGCAAACCTCCATCCATAGTTTTTTAGGCACTCTGTCTAT
Source organism: Bos indicus (assembly GCF_029378745.1). Classification (NCBI taxonomy): domain Eukaryota; kingdom Metazoa; phylum Chordata; class Mammalia; order Artiodactyla; family Bovidae; genus Bos; species Bos indicus. The sequence goes on along the minus strand of NC_091760.1, from coordinate 30,493,735 downwards.
CATATCTAATCCTTTGCATCTATTAATAATCTCCACCATGTAATTAAGGAATTTGATTTAGGTCATATATGAATGGCCTAGTGGTTTTCACTACTTTCTTCAATTTAAGCCTGAATTTTGCAAGAAGGAGCTCATAATTTGAGCCAGTATCATCTCCAGGTCTTGTTTTTGCTGACTGTATAGAGCTTCTCCACCTTCAGCTGCAAAGAACATAATCAATCTGATTTCAGTATTGATCACCTGGTGATGTCCATTTGTAGAGTTATTTTGTACTTTGAGACCAAACTTGCTTGTCATTCCAGATATCTCTTGACTTCCTACTTTTGCATTCCAATCCTCTATGATGAAAAGGATATCATTTTTAGTGTTAGTTCTAAAAGGTCTTATAGGTCTTCATAGAACTGGTCAACTTCTACTTCTTTGGCATCAATGATTGGGACATAGATTTGGATTATTGTGATGTTGAATGGTTTGCCTTGGAAATGCCTGAGATCATTCTATTGGTTTTTGAGGTTGCACCCAAGTACTGCATTTTGGATTCTTATGTTGACTATGAGGACTACTCCATTTCTTCTAAGGGATTCTTGCCCACAGTAGTAGATGTAACAATCATCTGAATTAAATTTGCCCATTCCCATCCATTTTAGTTCAGTATTCCTGAGATGTCAATGTTCAATCTTACCGTCTACTGCTTGACTACACCCAATTTACCTTGATTTGTGGATCTAACATTCCAGGTTCCTATGTAATATATTCTTCACAGCATCGGATCTTACTTTCACCACCAGACACATCCACAACTGAGCATCATTTCCACTTTTGTCCAGCCACTTCATTCTTTCTTGAGCTATTAGTAATTGCCCTTAGCTCTTCCCCAGTAGCATAGGGAACACCTTCCAACATGAGGTGTTCATCTTCCTGTATCATACTTTTTTGTCTTTTCATATTGTTCATGAGGTTCTCCTGGCAAGAATACTAGGGTGGTTTGCAATTTCCTCCTCCAGTGGACCATGTTTTGTCAGAATCTTCACTATGTCTCATCTGTCTTGGATATCCTTGCTTTATTCCAAAGACATGTACCACCATTTACTAACACAAATAAATGTTGTCTTGGGGAATAGTTGGCAAAAGTCACCTAGACCTTCAGAAATTTGACTGGATGAAAACGTGACATCATTTTCTACAAATTTTCAAAAAATAAGTTTGGTTCCTGGGAGCTGTTTATGTTATAGTGGGTAAAATTTGACTCTGACAAAATATATGGATGTTTTCCTACTCACTAGTTATACAACCATGGGCTGGCTACTTATGCTTTCTTTGCCTAATATAGCAAACAGAAATAATATTGATCTCATAGAATTCTTACAAAGATTCAATATGATAGATATAAACTGCCTCATATAAATATATAAACTATTATAGTAGATGGGCTCCCAGTTGACACTAATGGTAAAGAACCCACTGCCAATGCAGGAGACACAAGAGATGTGGGTTCAATCTCTGAATCAAGAAGATCCCTTGGAGGAAGGCATGGCAGCCCACTCCAGTTTTATCGCCTGGAGAATCCCATGGACAGAGGAGCCTGCTAGGCTCCATAGAGTCGCAAAGTGTTGGACATTACTGAAGCAACTTAACACTCACATATGCATGTGTGCTAAGTCGTTTCAGTCATGCCGACTCTGTGTGACCCTATGGACTGTAGCCTAGCATGTTCCTCTGTCCATGGAATTCTCCAGGCAAGAGCACTGGAGTGGAGTGCCATGCCCTTCTCCAAGCACTCACATATGGTAGATACCTATTAAATTTTTGTTCCCTTTTCTCCTTTGCCTTTTATTTGTTCCCAATATGAACACTATTTCCTGGTAATATCAAGTCAATTTGCTGGCAGCCAATATTTAATCCTTCAGTGAAAGATTTTCCTAAAGTCCATATCCTGAGTATTGCATGTTTTGCCTATAACTTTATTTTATGTGTAAAAAGCAAGGCCAGTAGTACTTCCTCATGTCTTATGTCTAATCCTTTTCATGAAATATTTTTTAAAAATTTCACCATCATAATTCTTCAGATAATCCTTAATATATGTTTTTAATAATTTGTCCAAAAATTTTTCCTGTTAATTATTAACTGACCATCTTTGTGGTTGCTTTTACATTAAATAATATTGGAATCTTATGTGATAAAGCTGTCATTAATATTTTCATTTTTAGTTGCTTTACCTTTCTCTCTTAAGTGAAAAAATCAATAGTGTGAATGTAATGTAGTATAAGAAGAAAAAAAATCTGCTCATTTAGGTTCTTTAATCCTTTTGCACTTACTACTCCCATTTGTGAAAATATTTTTCAGTGATTCTATTATCCCTATTTGCATATCCTAATAAAATCTAAAACATAATTATTTCCTTCTTTATTCTCTAAAATTTTAAGTTCAAAAGTGAGAATTTTGTCTAATATATTGTTAGGTACATAGGTGTTAAGTATCATTATAAATTTATTTTTCCAATTTCCAGTTACTGTTTTCCTCCTCCAATTTAATCAATGGAATTTTAATTAGAAGTAAATGTATATATGAATTTACAAGTACTACTACATCATTATTTTCTATGAGAGAATGTGTTGAATGTATGACCCACCCCTTCTTTCCTAATGTGTTGTATTAGATGCAAACGTGTTTCTTGTGATAAAGAAGCTCACAAGTTTAATTCTTTGAAAGTACAAGTTGTTTTTGAGAATTCCCATACTAATTTCACATATAATATTTTCCCTATCATCATGTTTTGTTGTGCTTTATTTTTGTCTCTATCAATTGACATTTGAAAATCCTTTTTTTTTAAATTTTATTTTATTTTTAAACTTTACAATATTGTATTGGTTCTGCCATATATCAAAATGAATCTGCCACAGGCATACACGTGTTCCCCATCCTGAACCCTTCTCCCTCCTCCCTCTCCATACCATCCCTCTGGGTCGTCCCAGTGCACCAGCCCCAAGCATCCAGTATCATGCATTGAATCTGGACTGGCCACTCGTTTCATATATGATATTATACATATTTCAATGCCATTCTCCCAAATCCTATGCCAGTATTCTGGTTTCACTGATATTTAAATGATGAATCACAAATTAAATTTATGGCTTTTTTGATAAAAAAAATAATATAAATTAATTTTCTTTACTACTTCCTTATTTAAAACATCTTGCACTGTTTGCTAATTCTAGGACGATGGCCTAATAAAGCCCATGTTAGTAATACCATGCACAATTTTGGTTAATGATAATCTTTTCATTTACTAAAACTCCAGTTCAATGGCAAGATTTTAGAAATATTTATATTTTACTATAATTGCAGAAGGCATGTTATGGATTGAATTATGTTCTCACCAAAAAGATATGTTGAAGTACTGCTGCTGCTGCTGCTAAGTCGCTTCAGTCGTGTCCGACTCTGTTCGATCCCAGAGACGGCAGCCCACCAGGCTCCCCCGTCCCTGGGATTCTCCAGGCAAGAACACTTGAGTGGCTTGCCATTTCCTTCTCCAATGCATGAAAGTGAAAAGTGAAAGTGAAGTCACTCAGTTGTGTCCGACTCTGTGTGACCCCATGGACTCCAGCCTACCAGGCTCCTCCGTCCATGGGATTTTCCAGGCAAGAGTACTGGAGTGGGATGCCATTGCCTTCTCCAGTCCTAACTGCCAGTAATTCAGAATGTGATCCTATTTAGAAAAAGGGTTTTTGTAGATGAACTCAAGTTAAGATGAGTTTATTACAATGTAGCCTAATCCAGTATGACATGTCCTCATGGAAAAGAAAGAAAGTAGGAATTTGGACACTTAGAGAGGGACATCAATGCAAAAAGACATAGGAGAATGCTATGAGAAGGCTAGAGTTATACTTCCACAAGCCAAGGTGTATCTAGGGCAAAAGCTGAAAGAGACAAAGAAGGATTCTTCTACAGTTTTGAGAGGGAGCCTGGCCCTCCTAACATGTTGATTTCCTAACATGTTGATTTCAGACTTTCAGTTTCCAGAACAGTGAGAGAATCCATTTCTGTTCTCCTAAGCCAGAGTCCTTAACTTCCAGGATCTAATGCCTGATAATCTGAGGTGGAGCTGATGTAATAAAAATAGAAATAAAATGCACAATAAATGTAATGGACTTGGGTCATCTTTAAACTACCCTCACCTTGGTTCTTGGAAAAATTGTCTTCCATGAAACTAGTGCATGGGCCAAAATGCTTGGGGACCACTGTTCTAAAACGTTCAGTTTTTGGTCACCCTAGCAAAGTAATACAAACTTAAAGCTAATAGCTACTTTATTGAAAGTGAAGGTGAAAGTCACTCAGTCATGTCTGACTCTTGGCAACCCCATGGGCTATACAGTTGATTACTACATAAATACAGCTTTGAAGGATTTATTTTAAAAATGAGATGCCAGTCCAGGTTCAATGCACGATACTGGATGCTTGGGGCTGGTGCACTGGGACGACCCAGAGGGATGGTGTGGGGAGGGAGGAGGGAGGGGGGTTCAGGATGGGGAACACATGTATACCTGTGGTGGATTCATTTTGATATATGGCAAAACTAATACAATTATGTAAAGTTTAAAAATAAAATAAAATTAATTTAAAAAAATGAATTTTTTTTTTACCACCATAGACATTTATCATCATTGGCTATTTTGGTAATATAATAAAGGAATAGTTTTGGACACTTCTATGTGTCTAATACTAAATGCTTTACTATTATTAGCTCATTTACTCCTGAACAACTATACTTCAGAACAAGTATTACCATTATAATCTCTATTTTGAGGAACAAAGAAGTAAAGTATTCCAATAGGAATATAATAATATGAGGGACTCAATTCAAACTCACAAAGTCAACACACAGAGTCCATATTCTCAATCACTGCATGAGATAGCCTTCTGACTTCATCCTCACCAGTTAATGTCTTACTTTGTCAGCCTCCTAAAACATAGCCATTGTAACTTTATTCAAATACTCCGTGTTTTGCCATTGTCTATAAGAAGGCTGCCAAAGTCTTCAGTATGGCATATGACATTCGTAGGGCCCCATAACCTAGCATTAACCTACATTTAAAATCGTATCTCTAGCCCCATACCTATATACAGACATTAAAGGAAAGGAAATTGCATAAAGGATGTTAGAAAACCACAGAGGGAATGTAGAAATGCAAGACTAAGTTCAGTGCAGGAAACACAGCTGACAATGAATGATTCCTTCATATAAACACACAAGCATACAAATCTTGACTTGGGCTCTACTTACCTGTCTAGTTTTATCTCTTCCTACTATAACTTTTTCACAGCATGTACTTCTGCAGTTTTAATAATCATGTTCTGTCTTTCATCCTGACATTTATATTTGTTAATCACCCTTCCTGTGCCCCTTTCTCCCTTACATCAGCCTCATTTCCACACCTGCACCCTCCCATCACACCACTTTCATGGATAGTTCCTACCTGAACTATGTGACTCAGTTATTTTATCTCTTGTCCTAACAAGCTTTCCCTGGCCAGTTCAAAATATGTACTCAACCTGAATGCTTTCTTTAATCTTTAGCATTCATTGCACGATTTTGTAATAGTCAGTTGGCTTGTCTGTATCTCCACTCTAAACTCCTTGAAAATAGAAATTTCACGTTAGTCTCTGGACTCTCCAGAGCACACAGAATGACTTAAATGAAACAACTCAGTATGTGTTTGATGAGTGAATGAATGAGTGCATGAATAATACCTGAAACCTAGAAAAACCTGGGAGTATATGATGAAGAACAAGCAGAGGAAAATGCCAGGCCAATGGAAAGACCCTAAATAGGTCTTTCCTATTTCGCTTAGCTGCATGTGATTTTGAAGCTCTGGAATCAATGAAAAAGGGTACAAACTGAGCTATACCTCCCAACCAGGTAACGAAAGGCAGGGACAAAAGCATGTGGTTGGGAGTAAAGGATTGGATAAATTGCATAGCAAAGGCCAAAGCAGGTCTGTATTTAATCTCACTAGCTAGGAGGAAAAATGAGAAATGCAACTGAGAAAAATGCATCATAGTAGGGTCAGAATCCAGGTGGATAGCAAGAAAGAAGGGAAATGCAGAAAATAAAGGTCAGGTGATGCAGAAGACAATTTCATAGCCAGATGAATTATAATTATAAAATTACCACATCAAAAGATTATATAATCTTTGCTTAGAAAAATACTGAGGCCAGAGAATTAAGAGCCAGAGATTTAACAGAAAAGCAGGTGCAGTTGCAATTTTATAAAACATCGATGACTATGTAGGTGTATGATTAGACTCTAAACTTGTATGGAATTCCTACTAAAGCAGAAATAACTCCTTTGTGACTACCCAAAATCATAAGCTCCAGGAGGGCAGGCCTATAACTGTGTGACTGCCTGCTTTATCTACAGCCTAGCACCTTGCAGACACAAATCCGACACTTGGATAATAAAAATGATGGGTCCTTCACTCCAAAGACATATCAACTTTTGTTCACTCTCCCTTCTCAGTGTTGCCATTCATCACTTGCCCAAGCAAGAAGCCATGAATCATCATAAACTTTCTCTACCTTACCCACTCTCCCAACATAATTATCAATAAGCAGCTCTTATCGATTCTGCTTCCAAAACTCAATTTAGTGTATCAGTGAATTTTTAATGAATTTTTTCTCCTAATTCTGTCTAACCATTCTTCTGCTTCTAATTATTCTGCTAGAATCAGTTCTCCAAATTACCACCAAATCAATACTAATAAGTATTGTGGGTTGTATTATGTTCCCTCAAAAGGTATGTTTAAGTGCTGACCCCCAATACCTATGGATGTAACTTTATTTAGAAATAAATTAACATGAAGCTATAACATGTTTTGGCCACCATGCGAAGAGCTGACTCATTTGAAAAGACCCTAATGTTGGGAAAGATTGAAGGCAGAAGGAGAAGGGGACGACAGAGGATGAGATGGTTAGATGGCATCACCAACTCAATGGACATGGGTTTGGATGGACTCCGGGAGTTGGTGATGGACAGGGAGGCCTGGCGTGCTGCGGTTCACGGCGTCGCGAAGAGTCGGACACGACTGAGGGATTGAACTGAACTGAATACCAGGTTAGGACTGGCCCAAATTCAATAACTGGTGTCCTTATGAAAAGTGGAAAATTATCCACAGGAAAAAAAAGATTACGGAGAATACAACAAGACAATGGAGAGATAATAGAGGCAGAGACTGGATACATCTACAAGCCAAGGGACACCAAGCATTTCCAGAAACCAAGAGGAGACAGGAAGAGACAAGGAAGGACCCTCTCCTAGAGCCTTCACAGAGAGCATGGCCCTGCCTGCTGACACCTTGGTTTCAGACCTTTAGCCTCCAGAACTTTAAGAATACATTATGTTGTCTTAAGTCACCCAGTTTATAGGTACCTGTTACAGCAGTCCTTGGAAACAAATACAATATTAAAAAAAAAAAAAATTCAATCAGGTCACCTTATTGCTTAACACCCTTCTTTATATTCTTCTGATAGAATACAAATTCTTTCATAAATCCTAAAGAAGCCCACAGTCTGAATCCTTCTAACTCTCTGAATTACTCTCTTGACAATTTCATTTTACAGGTTTACCATGTTTCAGAGAGGCAGAACTTCCTTACTTTCGTCCAGTATGCCTTAAACTTTCAGGCCTTCACACACACTTTTCCTTTTGCCTAAGCCTCCCGTTTCTTCCCACTCCCCTTCTCCAGTTATCATGACTTTGGTATTTTCTTACCTCACAGCCTCATTTCATTGGGGAGGCCTCTCAAGATGTTGAAATTAATTTAGGGTTAACTGCTGGTTGGTACAGACTATTCTAAGTATTGAATTAACTTTCTTTTTTCCCTCTGTAAGCTATAGATTCCTTAAAGTAAGAGCAACATCTTTCTTGGGTATTTCCTATATGTAGTATAGTGCATTGCACATTACTATGATTACTTTACTATTACTATCAGATCACAATTACCACTGCTATTACTACTAGTAACAAGAACTTATTTATATCAGGAATTTTGCAAATAGTTAAAAATATGTCACATCATTTATTATTATCATCTAATGGTGATTACATAATAAACACCATTGTTTTTATTTTTATTTTTTTTAAACACCATTGTTTTTAAGCTATAGCTGAGAAAAGTGAATTGTAGAGCAGTTGAATTACTAATGGAAGGTCATATCACTCTGAAGTGATAGAATGAGAGCTCATCTCAGTTGTTTTTTACTTCAAAAGACCATATTCTTAATGATTTTGCTCAATAAATATTTGTTGACATTCCAACAGAGAGCAATACAAATAAAGACCAGGTGTTGAAATTAGCACAACTGTGTTTGAGGAAAAATGAGACAGAGATTTAACTTTTAGTAATAAACGAAAAAGGAAGTTTATTGTACAGAAAGTCCAGATTAAGAAAAAAATTTGAAGAAGATAACTGAGATGCTAGGATTAGGTATAAAATGGTTTTTAGGAAGATAGAGTAGGAAGAAGCAAGGGTGTATTAATTGGTAAATCAATTATGACAATATCTCCTCCAAAGGTGCCAATTCATTCAAAACAGCACTGTTATTAAAAAAAAAAAAAAAAAGTAAATTAATTCAGTCTCATCAAGAATTTTTTTTTAAGTTACAGGAAATTGAGCAAAGAACAGGAATGAAAAATATAGGTCTTGGTGGGGGGAGCAGCTAGAAGGAATTTTATATGTTAGACTAGAAAGGAAGGAGTAACAAGAATCACCTTGCAATCATATTAGGAGGACCTGCCAAGAAGAGATGAAATACTTTTGGAAGACATAAATAGGGACAATTAATGAAATCTTGAATGGTTTTAAGTAGGTTTGAAGGGCCTACCATTTATGGGGACCTACTAATCATGTCAAATTGAGGGGCCTACATCATTTGATTAAACTGAAATACAGATATGGTGAAATGATGAAATAGAAAAGTTTACTGGAGATCATGTATCTTCTGTGCTTTGCTTAAAAAAGGTATATGGATATTTTAAGTGAAGAGAATTTAGAGTCCTGGTGCTCAAATATCCATGTGCATATGGATCTCAAAAAATTATTGTCAAAAATGCAAATTCTGGGCCCCAAACTCCGATCTTCTGTGACCACGTGTAGATGGTGGTGACACCTTATTTTTAAAGGCAACATAAGTTGCCTTTAACCTCTCAAATGATAGAGGAAAATCCTTGCCACTCTGAAAATATTGTGTGTGTGCATGCTCAGTCATGTCCAAATCTTTGCAACCCCATGGACTGTGGCCCACCAGACTCCTCTGTCCATGGGATTTCCCAAGCAAGAATACTGGAGTGGGTTGCCATTTCCTCTTACAGGGAATCTTCCCAACCCAGGGATCGAACCCACATCTCTTGCATCTCCTGCATTGTTGGGTGAGTTCTTTACCACTATGCCACTTGGGAAGACAAAAATTTAAATAACATTTTAAAAGATGGATATTAATCTCAGTGAGAAAGATTAAAGAAGTTAACTTTAGTTTATGGCACAGAAGACAAGGGAATGATTTAGTAACCGTCTCCAAGTATATTAAGTGTATATATGAGGGTAGCTGAGCAATTTTTCTCCATTTCCATTGTTGCCTACACAAGAGGAAATTGACTTGGATTCAAGTAAAAACTCATTTACAAGGAAAGATTTCTTGACCTAAATAATGATTATAGGCTAGGACTGTCATGAAGGGTATTTTGTAGAATCTATATTCCTGTTTTGCTTTGTCTTGCTTAAAAAAAAAAAAAAAAAAAACCTTCCCCCTCATCCTCATTATCTATCAGTTCTGGCTATTTTAGGGTTTGTCCCTTCACCATTATTGGAAATAGGGTCATTGACAACAAGATATTGTAAGGTCTTTCCTGGTTCTATGCTCAAGCATTTAATAAGGATATATTGCTCTTTGAGGCGGCTATGTGAGAGTCATTAACTGTGACTAATATGCTATCCTCAAGATGTACCAGAGCAGCCTCATTAATCACGTCAAATTGCTGCTAAAGACATTTTGTGTGAATATGTGTGTATGTGCGTGAGCACGTGCATGAGTGTGTGTGTGTGTGTGTGTGTGTGTATGGTCATTTATTAAATTCCTTTGGAGTTCCAGAATAAAGATAATGACTTAATTGAAACCCTAACCCTGTTTGTTTGTTTGTTTTTACCTCTCCCCTAATGCCTAAGGATCAGTCCTATAACCAGGCAGGTCTTTTCCTTAGCCAGCATTTGTATATGCTAAGTGGTGCAGAGTTGCTCAAGCAAACAGAGGATGGACTTCCACCTGGTTCTCTCTCTCTCTGCTACAATGAGAGAGCAGTTTGGTTTCAGCAGCCTCCCATGCTGTGATAAGCCATAAAAAAAAAAAAAAAAGACAGCTAGACTGACTACAGATGTTGTGTGAAATAGCCAGTATGTTTTCCACCTGTCTGTATTTGCCTAAGGGGTCAGGGACAATCAAATTAAAGCAATATGCAAGATGTGACAGATGTTTGTCCTATTGAGATAAATCTGAGCAAGTTGCAGAAAGGTAGAATAAATGTAATACATAAAACAAAACATAGAAACCACTTTGGAAGGTGTCCTGAGAATAACAACATTTCTAAATAAAGGCCCATTACCTTACAGCCTTCCCTCCTAATTAGACCCATAATTGGACACTTTATAGTACCTAGTGGAAACATAATTAGTCATTCTTTTTATAGCAGTGTAATTTGTTGGGAGTTAGATTGTTGAAGTGGAAGAAGGGTCATTTTTGAAGATTTTTTATCTCCTTTTCAGCAACAGGTAATAACACGGTGCATTGCCCATTTTCTTGGAAGAACTTGGGAGCTGTGTTTCTCCATCAGATTAATGTCCTCCAATCTATCTTATGTTCCTCTCAAAATATAGGATGATGGTCTGTATCTCTGAGGCTAATGCCAGGTAATGAAATAGCCTTTCAATAACTTATTGACTGGAACGTTGCTAACATGTCAAGATCAGGGAAAAGGGAGTTAGATGTGACATTATGATTATATATGTCTTGAAACAAAACACTAATATGGAGCATTTTTCTTTTGTGTCACACTGGCTAGATGTCTCTGGTCAAATAGACAATATATGTTTTTGGCAAAGTTCTTTTTTGGTCTTTATCTTTCTTTTCCTATCTTAAAATACTTTATGCTCTGAAATTCCAGCAACTGCTCCTGAAAATTATTAGACTTAAAAAATATGAGTGGGCCAGCAAAAGCATAAAACCAATCAACCATTGGACATTAACTATTTTGAAGGTTGTAAAACCTTACCAGACATGATGAAAAAGCATTCATTGCATTTTGTGAAAAGAAAAATCGGTTCCAATTCAAGTCATTTGTAAATACTTTCAGGGACATAATGGAAGGTTGTGTGTTTTTAGCTTTAAGACAAAAGACTATTATGATTACTAGTGTATATTATTCCCTAATTTCATTGTCATAACCTGATACATGAGTCTGAACACCGGTCTTCCACTTCTGGTTTCCATTGCTGCCGACCATAAGTTGATTTAGAAGACAACCGATGTAGCTGCAGTGAAGGCCAATGGAAATTACATAAACCATACTTTCTTTCTTTACTGAGATTTCCAAACTCTCAATCACAAGGCAAGGAAGGAAGCCTAATTGAGATCTAAATGCCAGTTAAATGGAAATTGTTGCAACTTCCTCTTTGTCAACACAAAAGGACTATTCTCTGTGAACCTCAGACAGTTTTATTGGAGTCATCCCATATTGGGTAGTAAAGCACTGTTAGTACTGATGGGGTCTTTCTCAAGAGAACACCAATATTTTTTTAATTGACCTAATGGATCTGTGATTTATCAATGTAATTGTGAAGTGCTTATTTGTCAGGCACTGTACTATGACTAGGCTTTCTCCTTACTAAGCTCTTTCTGTTGCTGAGACTATAATACTGGAATTACCTTATCAATGGTGGTTTGGAATACAAAGCATTCCATTTCCTCATTCAGTCTTTGCAGGAACAAGATGCATAGATCATCAGAACTTTCATTACAGAAGGGAATGCACCCAGAGGATTCTAAGCTTCTCTAGGTATTATTAGTGAACATCATGAGCATTTAAGGAAGCCAAGATATGTGCCCCTCCAAAAAAAGTGCAAAGATGGTAAATGAGGATGCCTCAGGCTAAGAGATGTTAAGATGAGTGATTGCTCATTGTTCCATCAACCAACTTTGTCAGTCACATGGCACATAGGAAAATGTGCCTGCCAACACAAATGAAATAGCTGGACTAATTGAACAAACACTAATCAACTAACTCAGGTAGAAATTTCAGTTAGATTGCACTGATGAGTATACATTGACAATAGGTTAATTTCTAGGGCAGTTCAGGCATTAGAAAATTCCTTGGCTAATAAAAGCAACTGATTTGTGTGTTCTGTGTGTTCTTCATGTTTGAAAATAGCCTCAAAATCTACTTTGAAAAAATTAAAAACTATTGTTTTTCCCCCTAAGAAAAAACTATTGCAATTTTTGGAATCATTTAACTCATATTAGATGGACTGCTTCACTCACAGTTTAGACCATAACATCTTTACAATTGTATTCTATGTATATAAATTTATTTTTTACTGTACAATTAATGATTTATTTGCATTATTGTTGAGGCTTACATATAGTTGATACTTATCTACATTATTAAAAGGAAAAGTTTTTAAGATATGAAGCAAACTTAAATGTGTATTACTAAGTGAAAGAAGCCAATCTGCAAAAGCTCCATTACTGTATGATTTCAATTATATGAAATTCTGAAAAAGGCAAAATTAGAGAGATAATTTTAAAAAGGTCAGGTGCTGCTAGAGGTATGTTTATGTAGTGGGAAGTAGTAGTAGAGGGAAGATAAATAGGTAGATTATAGACGATTTTAGGGTGGTGAAAATACTTAGCATGATAGTATAATGAAGCATATGTCATTATGTGGGTGTGTATATGTGTGTGTGTCTGTTAGTTGCTCAGTCGTATCCAACTCCTTGTGACCCCGTGGACTGCAGCCCACAAGGCTCCTCTGTCCATGGAATTATCCAGGCAAGAATACTGGAGTGAGTAGCCATTCCCTTCTCCAGGGGATCTTCCCAACCCAGGAATTGAACCTGGGTCTCCTGCATTGCAGGCAGATTCTTTACCATCTGAGCCACCAGATGCCGGGGTCCAGCCCCAGCAGGATCCAGGGGTACCCTCAGGATGATGGCATAGGCGAAAGGATAGCAAAGCAAAAAGAACAGAGGCTTGATCTTCTTTGATTAACACAGAAAGCCAATAAAGGTCCTGTGTTCCAAGGAGTCATCTTGAAAGAAGAACAGAGAGAGAAAAGGAGAGAAAAGGAAAAAAGAATGACAAGGAGAGACCAAGCTTCGGTGAGCGAGGCCCATAACTTTATTTTCAAAAGGAACTTTTATATCTTGACTTGTACATAGAGGGAAATGAAAGATGCAAAGTCATACAGAGTCAGCCCAAACATTACATCTGTTTTGTCTTTATCAAAACCAGGATTTTTTCTGCATACCTTTTCCATAAACAATGTTGTGTACAATATCTTCTGGCCTTGGAGGCCTGTGGACACTTTATGACCCTTTTTTGATAAAGCCTGTTCAACCAGAAAACTTATTTTCCCTTGAAGTGTTTTTTCTTTATATTTCTAATCTATGTCAGCCTCAGAAAGTGCTAAACAGAGTTACATTCTCATGGAGCAAAGGTGCCCTGAGTTACAACAAAGAAAGAACCAATTAGCTCAAAGGTCTGATGTGGTTAATTCCAAGGCTACTGCTTGTTTTTCTTACATTCCAACTATGTTAACTAATGCACTCCCAGGTGCTCAGTGGATAGGGGATATGGGAACTTGGCAGCAAGCATTGGCCCAACAATGAAGCCCTTTACCAGTACCATCTATTCTAATAATTTTTCATCCCTTAAAGGACTCTATGCTCATTAGGACTTTTAGAATGTTTTGGCTTCCCGTGCCTTTCAAGGTTGGAGAGTTGTGAACAATCATGTGTGTTAATTGCAAGAGTATGGATAAACCTGTCAGGCAAGCTAGAATGCCAACAGAGGGGTTAAAATAGAAATATTCCTTTCATGCCCAGGAGACTTATTAACTAAAGCCCTAAGTTGATTTTTTCCACAGAAAGGTGGTCGGGGATAGCCCCCTGTTAATGTCAGAAGACTTGGTGAAAGGCACAAAATAGTAAGACAGACAGATTTTGGTTTGGGGGTGGATGCTTGAGGAGATTTTGGGTCCCTTGAGGCCTGATCCTCCTTTGCCTGTCAAGTTCTCTCTGCATGAATTTTGTCACGGGTGGGATCTCCCGTAGTGGCTCCCGGCAACCAGGGAAGCCCCATGTGTCATTATACATTTGTCTAAATGCATAGAAGGTACAAGCCAAGAGTGAATCTTAATGTAAACTTAATATAGACTTTGAGTGATCATAATGTTTCAATGCAGCTTCATTTACTGTAACAAATGATGAGTGATGTTGATAATGGGGGAGGTTATGTAACTATGGGGGGTATACGAAAAATCTCTGTATCATCCTCTCAATTTTGTTGTAAATATAAAACTTCTATAAAAAATAAAATTAAAAGAACCCCACCCCCACAAAAAAGGAAAAATTCTTATGATTCATCTAAGACATGTTATATAATTGATCTTTGGAAAATCTATGTAAAAGTTTTTATAACGTCAAGTCAATTTATTTACTAAATAATGTAGATAGTTTATACAAATCATGAAATTATAGAACTTACCTGGTGGCTCAGACAGTAAAGCATCTGCCTGCAATGTGGGAGACCTGGGTTCGATTCCTGGGTCGGGAAGATCTCCTGGAGAAGGAAATGGCAATCCAGTCCAGCACTCTTGTCTGGAAAATCCCATGGACAGAGGAGTCTGATAGGCTACAGTCCATGGGTCGCAAAGAGTCGGACACGACTGAGCGACTTCACTTTCACTTTCATACTTCAAAGAGATCCTAAAAGTCATTTGAAAATTGGAATAAAATTGTAGAATAAGGAAATTCAAATGTATCAAACTAAAGTTAGAGAGATCCATATGATTATATTTCCCTTGAATGCAAAGGTAGTCATATATTTTCCGGTATATAACTAGTCCCACATATATCACCATGCCCTACCTACCTACAGCCCTCATCGTAGTTTTCTAAAACAAAGGCAAGCAAAATACATGAGCAGTTAATAAAATTATTTTGTAGGTTATAAGTGAAGTTGACTGCAAGATGTTTCTCTTAAAAGTGGAAATAATATATTAATAAATAATATAAATAAGCTATACCATATTAGTTTTACTTTATAAATGAGAGGTATGTATTATCAAATCAATTTTTAAAGGATAAAGTGTTCCTAGACATCATGATAACCAGATGGGTAACATTTTAATATCTAAATAAGAATGTGCTCACTTTTGCTTTTTTTTAATTGGTTTCCAAAGACCAAAAAAGAAAAATGTTTAAAAAGGAATACTGTCAGTGTCCTGTTTACAGTGTTCATGAGAGAAGATTCCTTAGTAGATTGATCCTTACATCTAGTGTCCAAGATCAGCATTTAACAAGTGATTGAATAAGTTTGGGGATATAAAGTACAGCATGGTGACTACAGTTAAATACTACTGTAATGGATACTTCAGCTTTCCTAAGAAAGGAGCTATTACATATTTTTACCACACACACGCAAAATGGTAATTATGTGAGGTGATGGATATGTTAAATGGATTTTGGTATTCATTTCACAATGTATACACATCAAATAATCACACTGCAGACTTTAAATATATAATTTTTATTTGTTATTATACGTTGTTTTTTAAAAAGTAGTTGAGAAGTAGACTCCTTGAGGCCAATGGCTCTAAACCTTACCAGAACTAGAAATTGCTTTTCATAACAAAATTTTGTCTATAACGAAACTTGAAATGAAATTTTTAGATAATATAACTACCCTGTGCACATTCACTCACATATGTGTATGCATATAACAGTCTCACTACAAAATAAAGAGAAAAGTTACTAGTAAGTACAACTACATCAATTCATAAAGTCGACTAATGCTTGTACCTACTTACAATGATTATCTGGATTTAAGAGAAGAAAGATCAGGAGACATTTCATACATAAAGGACAAGAAAATGAAAGATCTGAGTATAGTTGAGACTCTGGTATAAAGGGCAAAAAAGACAAAAGTATTAAAAATGACTATAATAAATTATTAATGGATACACAAGGTGAAATGTAAATTGTGACATCAAAATCATAAACGTGGGGGAAGAGGAGATAAAAAATATACAGCTTTAGAATGCATTCAAAGTTGGTAAAATTTTTAAACAGACTTAATTGGAAGCATGTAACATATGTAGTTTTTCTTCTTAAGGAGCAAAGAAGTAAATGCCCTTTGGTAGAGAGTTGGCTAGAGTAAATAAAAATGGAATTTTAATGGAAAAAGTTAGCTAGAACCTATGAGGTTTTTCATTGCATGGTCTCTGGCTTGCGTTAACTATTCAATGAAGTAAGACAGTCTCTTCAGCAAGTGATGCTGGGAAAGTTTGACAACCACATATAAATGCATGAAATTAGAACACATCTTCATGTCATATATAAAAATAAACTCAAAATGGCTTAAAGTCATAAATAAAAGACTTGACACCATAAAACTAGAAGAGAACATAGGCAAAACATTCTCTGACATAAATCCTACCAATATTATCTTAGGTCAGTCTCCCAAGACAATAGAAATAAAAGCAAAAATAAATAAATGAGACCTAATCAAACAGCAATCCACTCCAGTGTTCTTGCCTGGAGAATCCCAGGAACGAGGGAGCCTGGTGGGCTGCCATCTAAGGGGCTGCACAGAGTTGGACATGACTGAAGCTACTTAGCAGCAGCAGCGATCAAACTTACAAGCTTTGTACAGGAAAAAACAAAAAACAAAGGGAAAAAAAGCCATAAACAAAATGAAAGACAACTTGGGAGAAAATGTTTGCTAAATGATGTGACCAACAGGGCTTAATATCCCAAATACACAAACAGCTCATACAACTCAGTAACAAATAAACCCACACAATTCATCTGAAAAATGTATAGAAGACCTAAACAGTCATTACTCCAAAAAAGTTATTCAAATGGCCAATAGGCACATAAGAAGTTGCTCAACATTGCTGAGAAACACAAATCAAACTACGAGGTACCACCTCACACTGTTCAGAATGGTCATCATCAAAAAGTCTACAAATAATAAATGTTGGAGAGGATGTGGAAAAAAGAGAACCCTCCTACACTGTGGGTGGGAATGTAGATTGGTAGAGCCTCTATGGGAAACAGAATGGAGGTTCCCTAACAAATTGAAAATAGAGTTGCCCTATGATTCAGCAAGGGCTTCCCAGATGGTGTTCATGGTAAAGAACCTGCTGGTCAACACAGGAGACATAAGAGATGCAGGTTCAATGTGAAAGTAGGAAAGACCCCCTGGAAGAGGGCCTGGCAACCCACTCCAGTATTTTTTGCCTGGAGAAGTACATAGACAGAGGAGCCTGATGGACTATTATAGTCCATAGGGTCACACAGAATCGGACATAACTGAAGCAACTGAGCATGCGTGCACACATGATCCAGTGATCCCACTCCTGCGCATATATCCATACAAAACTATAACTGAAAAAGATACACGCACCCCTATGTCCAAAGCAGCAATATCCACAATGGAACACATGAAAACAACTTAGTGTCCATGAACAAATGAATGGTTAAAGCAGGTATGGTTCAATTTTAAAAAATGTTAAACTTCCAGAAATAATACTTATATATGATTATAATACAAATTTTGAATCAAATATTCTGTTGATACAATTAAAACTGTTCTTGCTAAATTAAAGATTGCTGTGAACTTTATATATTCATAATTTTATAATATTTTGGTTCTAAAATTTTATGCTTTTAGAAATAAAACATCTCCATAGTGATTTTTTAACTACAGAGGCCCAATTCTCAGAGAAACGGCAGAGTAAAGTGAGTGAGCACATAGAAACAGCTTTGTTACAGCTTGGGGATATTTCCCTAAATGGTCAATGGAATGACCCAGGTGTCCACCAGTTGTGGTGATAAAAATCTTGCTGTTATATTACTTCTAGAAGGTGTGAAAATATAAGAGTGCAAATAAAAATAGCAATTAAAAAATATGTAGGACAGTTAGCCAGACAAAATTGGCACAGAAAAGATCATTTGCTGCCACAAAAAAATAAAATAATCAAAAGCTCCAGATTCTAGTGTCAGCTCTCATCTGAGGCTGTTAGAAAGCATGAGTCTACAAAGCAGATATCCAGGTTGTAGCAAACAGTTGCCTATGAGGATGTGGCCAATAACTCAAGGCTATAGACAGAACCAGGTATATCCTATTTTACTTTTTTTATATTTTGTGCTTTTTAAAATTTTAATGATTTACAGTTTGAAGTTAAAGTTTCTGGATGTCTTTGTACTTGGAGAGACATAAGTGTCAGAAATTATTTGGAAAATCTTGACAAAGCTTAAGAATCAGAAAAATAAAATTTGATGTTCTTCTCTCAGTTAAGAGGACAAAATATTCTTACAGTTAAGATAGAATATATTGCAAAATTTTATGGCATATTTTTATGATCCAAAAGAAGAAAAAATTTATAAAGTTACTCTGTTTCAACCGAAACAGTTTGAATAGTTCACATACAGATCAAAAACTCAAGAAGAACATAAATCTTGTCTGCTGTGTTCACAAAAGGCAGTTAGTAAGTACTTGATATATATTTTTCAAATTAATAAATAGGGTATATAAAAATTTTACAATTGAACCTAATGGATTATTTTACATGCTTTTGTTTTAAAATTTCTAGAGTTGTAGTCTAGCATTGAAACTTTATTTTTAAAAATGAAAAAATTAGATTAGAACTTAGGTTGAATTAAAAAAAAAAACTAATTCTGAGTTTTCTTATTCATATGGTAATACTGTAGGTTGATTTACTGAAACTCCCCTGTCATCCTTTCTCTTTCATGCCTTTATTTTAAAGCCCATAAAAGTTAAAAACTCAACTACTGAAGCTCCAGCTTTCCAAATTTCCTTGCTGCTAAAGGTTTCTATGTTCTCACTCTTCCTATTGACAGATAAAGATAGATGCCTGCTGATTCCGCCTTTTCTCCTCAATATTTCTTTTGACTGGAAAATGATGCTAGGCCTAGAAATATAGCAGCCTTTTTGTGACATGAGGCAATAGGCTGTGTATGTGAAGACATAGCTATGTATGTGAAGGGTCCCTGTTGGCATAATTGAGAGACTATATCAACTTGGATTGAAGACCTTCAAATTTGTTATTATGTTAGACAACTATGTATTTGAACTTTTTTTTTTTTTTTTTTGGTAGGATTTTCTATTACTTGCAGCTGAATACATACCTAACTGATAGAGGTCACACATTATTTAGTTATATATCTTTTTAAGTTAGCTGTGTTTCTTGATTTGGAATTTCACAGAGGCAGATTCCAGGACACAGATTTAAGTGTAAGTAATTTATTTCTGATGTAATCCCAGGAAATATCAATGGGGAGTGAAGGAAAAGAAGGGAAAGAAGTCAGTAGAAGGACATTATCCATTATCAGAGATATGGATAGAATTTTGGACTAGCTTCTTAAAGGCTCAGTTTAAGCTCTACCATACTGCAAATTTCTGAAAAATACTTTATGATAGGATCAGTAAATCCCATGGTCAGTGCCCATTGTCATAAAGTGAAGGCAATATTACGTGTGATTGCAAATCGTTGAACATTGGTTCTACTTGAGTCATTGCAGGCAGAAAAGTAAAACTATATTGGAGATACTTTTCAATGTCAGCAAGGATGACTTGTCTCTTCCTTTAGTATGTAAGGGGTTCAGTGCAATCATCCTGCCATTAAGTGACTGTTTGGTCTCTAGTGGACAGCATTGTATTGAGAACTATCACTTTCAGTTATATACCTAGGAATTGGTGCTTTCCCCTTCCTGTTACTTTAGGCCCCAGTGAATTAGATACCCTGTATTTACTATAGATCAAGGCCTTTTGGTTGTTACTCTGACCTTACTGCCTACTATAAGAATTATATCTATATATCTGATAACGAAGTACCATTACATGGCCTCTACAATTATGAATTACCATTATACTCATTCCTTACCATAAACTTGTCTACAGAAGATAGCTCCTACTTCTCAACAATATTGATGTGTCCTTTACTATCACGTTCCCTATTGTTCTAGATAAAGGAGAATCCTCTGAACCCCACTAGAGAACAGAATTAATTGCTTGATTCTATAGTATTACATAGTAAAGCCCTTCTAACAACCCACATTACTGAAACAGTTAATCCCTTCTTGAATACTTTTCAAGGAAGTTCTGGCAAATCCACCTTGTTTACCATGTCATTTCTCCCAAATGTTAATGAGCCACTGCAACAGATTATTAGAACTAGTTTGCAGAGTCCCTTCCATGACCTTAACTTTGAATCTCAGGAGATCACATGTCAATAACTCTGCCTTTTCCTGCCTTATAATCCACTCCCCATCCTTTATCACAGCCTAGCATTTTAGCCTTCATCCTCAAGCACGTGCTCCCAGTTCCTACTATACATATTACCTATGTTCTGTAACCCATTTGGTTGGTATTTTTCCCCTAATCTTCATCCCAAGTCTCAATATCCATTCTTCCCCTAACAGGCCCCTGACACCAAGGTAGGAACCTTGCCAGGGCTATGAATTCAGTTCACTTTGTGTTGCTGTCAGCCATTTGCCTTCTCACTGTTAGAGGACAGGGTCTTTGCATCATACGAAGCCTGGGGTTGTTAGTTACCTGCCTCAGATCTGTCACTTTTATTCTATAAGATTCTATCACAGCTACCGTTTACCAATCAATGTCATATCCTTATAATTATCACAGCCCTCTATTTCCCAAGGAATTGCCTGAACTAAGGCATCTCCCTCCCCTTTAACCCAACCCAATACACCTCAAGTAAGGATCTGAACCTCACTGCCATCTGGCTGATGACTAATCAAGTTCCAGAATTTTGCCATGAGAGTTGGCTTCTATGACCATTTTTGGCACCAATTGTCTGTTTAGATCACCCCAGAAGCGACTGCTAAAACAAGGATTCAAGGGTAGGTAATTTATGAGGTGATCCCAGGAAGCACCCCTAGGAGAGTGAAACAGTATGACGGGAAGGGGAAGAAAACCAATGAAAGGTTATCAGTCTAGGTACCAATTTGGGGAAATGGCCTCAATACTATTAGGGCACTCAGAGGAGATGATATTATCCCAATCAAGAGGTGAGAAAGCTAAGGTATTTACCCACTAAGTCTCACTGTCATTCATTGGAGCATTAACTCCAGCCCTTTCAGCTTGTCTGTGTACAGAGCATAGCAACACTGAAGCCCTCAGAGAGTTCACAGGCATTCACATTAAGCAGCCTTCAGGGTATAGGTGTGCGTACAGAGAGGATGTGGGAGGGGCAGTGGATACATCTGCTCCAACAAGGAACATTTTTTCTTTCTCAAAAGGCTAGGAAGGGTATCATTATGCCTGGTAGAGAAATCTACCACTAGCCACATGCCTAGGCAAAGCAGGAAATTGTATACATACAGTATGATTAAAAAGTACCTCAAGACTGCTTTCTCTAAATATATTGTATCAACTAGCCCCTTGTTCTGGTATCTGAAATTTCTCTATTTTTAAAAATTCCTATAGCCTAGACTATTGTTATCCTTTGTTCAAGAGTAGATTACATCTATAAAGCACCATGCATTAAACCATTATAGCAATACAATATGATGTATAAATAGAAAAATGATAATGTCATTTAGCTACTAAACTGAAGGTAGGTTGGCAGAGTCTGGCACTGAGGCACAAAAATCACAGTATCTTTTTGAAAGCCAAACATCTGGACAGCTTCCTAAGTCTAGGTGGATTCGTATCCCAAGGCCACAGGTGGGAGGCCTTGCACCAAGCCCACTGATACAAAGCCCAGAACCAAGGTCATCTCTGAAGCTAAGCCCCTTTGGAGCCATTGCCAAGAGGCCCCCTGATACTTACCAGCCAGCTTCCTGACCCCTTATTAGGCAAAAATGCCCACACTTGTGCTCGCCCTATACCACCCTAACCAATCACCTAATGCCACCCTCCCAGCAGGAATTTTCTTTGTCTTGAGTCTATAAAGACTGACTACTAACCGATGAAAAATGTCAACTCACCCTGGCCTGTCAGGAGGTCAGCCTGCTGTGCTCATAGCGCCCACATTATCTCTGCTCTTTGTTCTTAATAGACTCACTCCTTTCTGCAATACTCTGTGTCTAGAAAGTCTTTTCCACACTGTGTTTGGACTGTCATGACAGTCTATACATTTTTAAATATGTTGATTTTATATATAGATGCCAATTAGTCTGTTAAGCTAATTGGCTACATGACTCATTCCAATATAATAGCCTGTGCACAGAAGCAATGTACACACTATTTCATTTAACACTGAACAACAGATGATGGCCAATACTCTGTTCTCACCCTGCCTTCCAGAGTCCAGAGTCACAACCGAGAACAAGGTGCTGTGCTGTGAGTAAAGCACGTTATGTAATGTTGGGTATGAACAGTCTGTCTTTCTTGAGAGGTTCCCAGAGTGAAAACTCTTCTCTCCTCCATAACATTTTCCCCAGTTTCTCTGTTTCACATTGGTTTGCTTTGGGATGCCTTTTCTTTAAGTCCTTTCATGTATCTATTACAGTAAAATAGTCCTGAGACTAACTCTTTTTCTTGAAGAGTGTCCAATTTCACAAGGTGGAAAAGGACCACCCTGGGGAAAAGAGAAGAGGTATGTGGTGGTTCTCATAGGAACCATGGGGAGACAATATCCTTTAGAGAGGACATTTGCCATTTTTGAGGGTGTCTGTATCATTTGGGGTCCCAGCCAGAAACAGATGGCAAATTCAAATTAGGACAATTTGAGGAGGATTTCATTAAGGAGCAATTTGAGAGTACAAAAATCAGAATACTAGATCTGGAAACCACTAGGGAGAGCTCAGACTTCATGCCATCCCCAGCCACATCTTTGAAGGAGCAAAGGGAAGGAGGAATTATAAGATCCCAGTGACCCAGAAAGCTGGAGAAAGCTGGAGAGGACCCCCTGCAGAAGCTAATGTTTCATTCAAGGATGCAACAAGTCTGTGGAGATCCTGCTGGGAGGAAGACAAGGGAGTAAAAACCCTGATCTCACTCTCTTTTCCTACTTATCTCCCACCTGGGCTTTCTGTTGGCTGACCTCAGCTAAATCCAGCTAATAAGAGGTGGGTTGATGGAGGCCATAAAGCAGGTGTAAAAAGTTGGCAAGTGTATCTGAAAGAACAGAGGAGTACTTCCAGCCCACTGCCCTTGTGTATCTTTGAGGGAAACCACCAAGATATTCATTTGGGAAAGTGTAGGGACCACCTTCCAATAAAGCATCTAAAAACCCAAACATTTTTTTCTCTCTGATTCCTGGAATCTAGGCTTCTTCAATCGGGTGCGCGTGCCAGGGAAACAGAACAATTTTAGAACTGATTCTGGCTGTGTGAGGGAAGTGGCCAGGTGGTGCCAGCAACAGCCTCATGGAGCCAGTGACAGAATCCAAGGTCCAGCAGTCACAGCCTTGGCCTTCTGTCCATGAGTGTTTCCTTAGATTACCTGGCCTGTGCTTCTAGCAAGTTAGGTTTTTGAGTCTTTTTAAGCCTAGTTCTCTAGATTTCCCATTACAGCTGCTTTTTTTTATTCCCCCAAATCACTTGCTTGGCAGATTAAACTCACCAGAGACCATTTGTGGTTTCTGAAATAAAGAATTCTGTGGGAGAAAAAATAACACCATAAAGATATTGTGAAGGGAACACTGGAGGAGCTACCATGCTTCATGGGGAGTGCAGGGTTATATTCCTGGTGATTTAACCTTTAGCAGTCTTGGTAAGTAAGAAGAAATCTGAAACTAATCATCTTACTTAAGTGGGACTGAAAACAAACCAAAAGTTTATCTACTATTCTAAGAGAAGAATCTCAACATCCTGCAAGAAGACACAGCATATCTACAATTCATATTTCACCTATCGTAATCTGGAACAAAAACGGTCTTTGAAGGCACTGGGAAACTGAGTTCCTGCCAGTACAACAGTACACCAGTTCCTGCCACAGAACAGTACACCAGGAAGGAGGCATTCAAGGACTGGAGGGTGAGCTGATGCTTCTAATGGCACTGGATATTTAAAGGAAAACAAGGAGCCTCAGCCCAAATCCTCAAATTCTTGGCTTAAGTAAAAGACTGAAACCCAGGAAATTTCCAGTTAAGCTAAAGCATAGTTGATCCTTTGCAATGGCAGAGCTGAGCCAGGGAGGGAAATGCACAGTTGAGATTGCAGCTAATATGTCCTTTTAAATCATCATTTCATTGTTGCCTTATCTGACAATAAGGGGTATCATCAAAAAAGAGCAATGAGGATAGGCTTTATTCATGTATGTGTGCTATAACTTTATGCGACCCTATGGACTGTAGCCTGCCAGGCTCCTCGGTCCATGGGATTCTCCAGGAAAGAATACTGGAGTGAATTAGTGAATTGCCATGCCCTCCTCCAGGGGATCTAGGCTTTAAGGGCAGGGTGTAAAGTGCAGAGGAGGTGTCACAGGCCCTTAGGTGAAGGTGGCAGGGATCAGGACAGGACCAAAAAGAAAGCTGAAGTATCATTGCCAAGGATGACTGAAAAGGCCACTTGTATGTATGTAGGAAATTGTTTTATGTGAATAAGGAATTTCCTAAAAGGAATAAGAAAAAAAAATGGAGGAGAAGATAAATATTTTCTCACCATTAGGTTTTCTCCCTGAATTTATCTAAATATACCACAGTATTTCTATAAGCTTCTTATAAGATTTTTAAATGGCTACTGTAGACAAAAAGTTTTACTTATGGAGATTTCAGAAAATAATCGTTTCATTTATTTGCCAATTTCTCCATAAAATCAAGCTGTATTTTGTTCTTTAATAAAATGGTGCCCCTAACATTCTTCTAAAATTTAGGTGTCCCAGTGTTATTGTCTTTTACAGATTCCTCATTTTCCAATGTTTCACTTTAAAATGAGTACTGATTTTATAGTATTACAAAAACACTCATGGACAAATTCTATTGTAGCCAGTTGTCAAGAGATAATGCCAGAACAGTGTAATCACTAAATGTATGTGGTAGAAAATTATATGTACACATATCTCTAAAATTGGCATGAACAAAATTAAAATGTTAAATGCTTGTATGTATAACTTTAATTCCCAGTAAAAAGGGGAGAGGGAAGTCAATCCTTCAATAAGGGGAATGTTACAACTGAATATTCAATATTAGTTTTTAAATGTGTAGTTGATTTGAAATAGCAGCGATATGTCAACAAAATTCAGATGTGAAACTGAACTTTTGTCAACTTGATCCAAGCCCCTGCCCACCCTACTTCATACAGACATCTTCACTGAATCCACTTGAGGTTTTCCTTCTCTCTGGCTCCAGCTTGTTTAAAGCAGTCATCATCTCTTTAAAGTCCCAAGGTGTTTACAAGGCCATCTTAACTGCCTCAGTTGGGCCCTGAATGGGCACTTCTAGGAGCTTATCTGGCTGCTAGGGATCTACAGTTAGAACCTGACACTACTCTACCTTTCTGTTTAGATGTGGGATGATCATTTATGGCAGAGGAGAGTTCCTGGGTTTGTGAGAGCATGGGTCCCTTGCTTCCCACATGCTTAGCTGGTGGCTTTACCTGTTACTTTCTGGAGATTTCAATGATATTCTCTGTCCACGTTGCTTTTAGTTACCAAACAGCACATCACCCATAAGCTCAGCACCCTGGGATTTAACAAATTTCTAGAAACTCCGGGGGTGATCTTGAATCCCTCTTATGTCCAGACCCCCTGACCATGCTGCCATCTTTCTTGCTCTCTCATCCATGTCAGTGTGGTAGAACATCTCTGTGGGTTGCCATTCTCAAACTCAGTTGTTAAATAGAACCCCAGTTTCTTCTTTTTCTGGAACCCCACAACTATATGAAGAACTCCA
The DNA here is from genome assembly GCF_029378745.1 of Bos indicus. NCBI lineage: Eukaryota > Metazoa > Chordata > Mammalia > Artiodactyla > Bovidae > Bos > Bos indicus. The sequence goes on along the minus strand of NC_091760.1, from coordinate 30,467,588 downwards.
GAATATCTCCCCTTTCTTTAGAGGAATCACTGAGTGAAGGCAGGATACATGTCTCTTGCACTTCCTTTTCCTTCCTCAGAAGTCTACACCAGAATTTCTCAAGAGCCTCACTATTGATATTTTGGGCTAGATAACACTCAGCTGTGAGTACAAAAATCCTGTGACTTAGTGGATGCTTAGTAGTATTCTGGGCTTTTGCCCACTAGATGATAGGACATGTTCCCAGTTTGACAATCAATGTCCCCAGGCATTGACAAATATCCCCCGGGGGAGGGAAAACCACCCTCCCCTGAGAACCACAGCTCAACACTTACTCCACCAGTATACAGATCTTTTGTATATCTGTAGTATGGATTGAGGGGGGAAGGTGGAAACATGCTTTGTCTATTAAAAATCTCTGCACACTGGACTGTTTCATTGCTCAGTGGTATCAGTTGAAACCTAGTGCTTAAAAAGATCTGGGGATTCTCTTTTCTCAGCAGTGGACTGTGTCCACAGAAATACACTTCCATTTAACTTCAGTAAGGGACAACATGGTCCGGAAAACCAGGTTAAGAGCACCAGAAATGAATACTTCACATCCTATCCTGCCCTGGAGCTAACATACGCACTGTGTGACTCAAGAGAAAGAGATACACACTGTAGTAGTTATTTGTGCCTCACTGAGGATTATAACAACTTTATTTAGTCTGAATGTTGCCGCCTTCCTAAAGTATGAACCTTAAATTCCCAAGTCTAAAATTATAGCAGTTGTTAGATAATATGTGTATCTTTTGAAAATTTCCTCAAAGAATACACATCCTGTCAATGGCTCTAGCCACCACTCTTTTGTAACTTAAATCACAAAACTTTGAAAAGGAGGCTAGGCTCGTTGTTTTGCCTTCCTCACTTCCTTTCACTCCTTGACCCACTGCAGTATAATTCTTTTAATCCCACCCACCAAAAGTGCTGTTATTAAGATCAACACCTGCAATCACCAACATACATTCTACAGGCTTTATCTTTGTGTTTATTGGCCTCTCCATGATATTTTATATTATGACCTGTCTGATTTTCCAGGAGGGATCCAACACCAAGCTCTTCTCTAATAATAACTGTATTAATTCCTTCTCATTATCTTTCCAGGAATGATGTTGCCCAGTTTTCCACTTCCAAAGACTCTCTCTTGTCTTGTTTGGAGCCCTCTGCCTGTGGCAGGCATCTCTTGATGCTTCTCTGATGAACATCTTCCACTCCTTCTTCCAAGTTGACTCCCGCTCTCTAGCTTGTTCTGTGCCCTAAGAAGCAGACCTATAAGGACTATATCATTGAGCTTCCAAGTACTCTGGCTTCTTCTGACCAGGTTTGACTAACAGGAATCACTAGCAGCTAGCAACAGTTGGGCTTCCCTAGTGGCTCAGAGGTTAAATCGTCTGCCTCCAATGCAGGAGACCCAGGTTCGATCCCTAGGTCGGGAAGATCCCCTGGAGAAGGAAATGGTAACCCACTCCAGTGTTCTTGCCTGGAGAATCCCATGGACGGAGGAGCCTGGTAGGCTACAGTCCATGGGGTCACAAAGAGTCAGACATGACTGAGTGACTTCACTCACTACTAGTGACAGTTAGGGAGAGAGAAGAGAATCAGGTCACGGAAGAGAGCCTGTGAGGTCTCCACAAGTTGGCTCTGTCTCTCAACAGATGCTCTCTATTTCTCCCTGGTGATCTGCTTTTCTTGTATCTTCACATCTAGCTTTAGGTGACCTTTAACTTCTTTTATCCACTTGTGTCTAGAAGTTGTGACAGCTTTATTACTGTTAGTCACCAATGAACACAATATCCTTTTGGTTTTCTTTGATCCTCCCTACACTTCTGTAATCCATCTCTTTGTAATACGCCCTCCAGGAATTATTCTAATTATTACTGAGTGTGCCTTTGGTTTCCTGTTGGGACCCTGAATGATATGTTCACCAACATATTATCATGGTTCTGTCCTTTTTTCCAAAGTCAAAACATATACACATGATTTTCTCCTGAACTTATACAGGCTGTGTGTCTGCTGTTTTAGTCACTAGATCATATCCAAAACTTTGGGACTCCAAGGACTGTAGCTCTCCAGGCTCCTCAGTCCATGGGATTTCCCAGGCAAGAATACTGAAGTCAGTTGCCATTTCCTTCTCCAGGGTATCTTCTTGACTCAGAGGTCAAACCCATATCTCTTACATTGGCAGGCAGATTCTTTACTGCTGAGCCCTCAGGGAAGCCCCATAGACTGTATACTCAACAGGAGCTTCAAAGTCACACTCTTGGAAGTCAATTGACTCATTCTCACTGGTCATATTAATTTAATCACTAGATCTCACTGAAATGGCCCTCAACCTGTCCTACTTTCCATCTTTACCACCTCTCACTCTTAGGTTAAGTATTATAGCATTTCTCACTTAAACTGTGAAATTAATCTTTTAAATATTAATAATTTCCTGGTCATCTGCCTCACTACTACTAAATTTGTTTTCCACGCTAGTAGTGGGAACTACTATCCTATCTTGCAAAGCTGACCCCAAAACATTGCTCAGGTACTCTTTCATCAAAGTAATAAAATTCCAATTATCTTTAAAAGTATCTTTCTCATTAACTTCAATTATCTTACTATTCATCTCTTGACATGATTGCCCTGTAGTCTCATAACCATCCACCAAATCCTTCTCTCTTTAATTTCTGAAAATGCCATATTCACATTCCTCTGAACATGTCATATTAGTTTACTTCTCCATGCCTTTGTATATGTTGTTTTCATTTGTTGTATTCATTATAGAGCAATATCTCCTTATGGTCTATTTATTCATATATCGACTCTTCCTTTATGAAATCTTCCTGATTCCAAATCAATTTTACTACCCATTCCTTTCAATGCCTGCAATCCAGAGACCCAGGTTCCATCCCTGGGTCCTAAAGAGCCCCTGGAGGAGGGAATAGCTACTAACTCCAGTATTCTTGCCTGGAGAATTCCATCGGTAAATATGACTATATATGTAGGACGTAATAAACAAGATAATATACTTAATTTACTCACATTATTTTTACTTGTTGCTAAACTTAAACTCCTCAAAAGTAGAGACTGTTTAAAAATATCACTTCAAGTTTAATGGAATTGGAACTACCATATCAGTAAGTATTGATCCATCACATTATTTACTCTTTTCACATAAAGAATATATTTTTAAAAGTAAAAGTTCTACATTTAATTTCTAAATATCAATAAATCATATTTGAGTGTATTGTCTTTAAACAATTCTCCAGGCTATGTAATAATAACCAAAATGGCAACCTTATTTTCCTCTTAGTGAAGTTGCTCAGTCCTGTCTGACTCTTTGCAACCCCATGGACTATAGCCCACCAGGCTCCTTCATCCATGGGATTCTCCCAGCAAGAGTACTGGAGTGGGTTGCCTTTTCCTTCTCCAGGGGATCTTCCCAACCCAGGGATCGAACCCAGGTCTCCCGCATTGTAGGCAGATGCTTTACCGTCTGAGCCACAAAGAGAAATTTTTGACTGCAAGCCAGAGAAAAAAATCATTTATCATAGATACAATGGTTCCTTAAAATTTTTTTCTCTCTCTATTCTGGCTGTTCCTATAGTATACAATGTTACATGTAAGTAATTATAATTCACTTTCCTAGGGGCATCTATTCCAATAAAATTAAGGGTTACATTTCTATGTATTCAAGTTCTTATTAAAACCAGAATCAATACTATTTAGACACATTTTTGTCTGTTTTTAGTTACTAGATTAAACTTAACTCCCATCCACTATTGATTATCAATAAATGAAAGCTTTTCACAGTTTTAAAGTATTCCTGAATTTCATACATCTTGCACACTTTGTTAACTCTTTCTCAGAGACACAGTGATAATCAAGATATTAAACATAATTGATTCAGCTAGCCTTTGTCTTTGCAGTTGAAGCATAAACAGAAAATAATTTGTGAGTAGCAAGCACACATTGGGCTTCCCAGGTGTGCTAGTGATAAAGAAGCGGCCTACCAATGCAGGAGACCCAGGAGACAAGGGTTTGATCCCTGAGTCAGGAAGATCTCCTGGAGGAGGGCATGGCAACACACTGGTATTCTTGTCTGAAGAGTCCATGGACAGAGAAGCCTGGCAGGCTACAGTCCATGGGGTCACAAAGAATTGGACACAGCTAAAGCAATTTTGCATGCATGCAAGCACATATTATACAGATTAATATAATAATTTACAACTAAAATACAATACTGTTCTCTAAGGTAGCAAATAAATTTAAACAGAATGTAATCCTGTGTTATACAGATATTTTAAATGATTTAGATATCCTTTATTAATTTCAAAGAACTTTTTCAAGTGACTCTAAACTTGAAGTTTAGGAATCCATTTATAAGTTTTCTTCAGAGAGGATTCATGATTCCTCATGACCAATATTTAACTATAAATCATAAACTGGAAAACTGTAAAATTTCAAGAAAGTATTATACAAAGGTATCCTGTTATCACAAAACCTTAATTAATAACTGCATGAAACTGTGAATATAGCAAATGTTAGAAGTGATTATGCAAACATTGAAGGAAGAGCATCAGACTTCTCATTTCTTTTTGTGAATAAAGCATCAAGAGTCTTGGCTAGGAATTACATAGTGAAAAGCACCATCAAACAAGCAAATTAAAAACTGCTTGAAGCTCTCTCAAGGTTGCATTCTAATATCCTTGAAAGGAGACACTTGAAAAATATAAGATCTTCTGAAACTGACAGTCTGTGTTATACTATTAACCTACTAAATAGACAGATGAAAACATTTGCACAGAAAGTGTTTTGAAACTTGTTATATCAAAACAAATGTATATATTATGAAGTGCAATTCAACATTTTCATGATTTAAAAAAATAATAATAAAACAAGAGACCTCCAAAGATTGCACACCCAGAACCAAATCCCCAGAAACAAGATATAGAGTAGTTTTAGAGGGCAGGCCCTGCAGTCTCATGCCCAAGAATCTCAGTTTCACCACCCCTAATTCATTCATTGCGAGCCTCACTTTCCCCACATCTCATGCCAAAATAACTCATGAAGACTGTGACAATCAGCTGAGATAGTTAATATAAAGCACAGAGCTCAGTCAATTCTAATCAGCTGATAAATGTTTATTATTATTATAGCAATGATAGGTATGATTGTGGTGGTATTTCTCTAGAGTCAGAGATTCCCCTGTGCCCTTGAGGTTTTTTGGTGAAAAGTTTAAGAAGTTTTGATACACAGAAGCATAAGATATCTTTCCAAATATCTTATTCACTTTTCTGGTAATCATGTTATATTTTCACACTGCTGAATCCATTATTTAAGAAGCATTTCCTACCATCTCAATCTTTGAAACCCTACGTGTTCTACTGTTAGGTTCTCTCTCTTTTTTTAGCTTCTTCCCTGATTATATGAGGTAAAAGTAACTTCTCCTTCCTCTACTGCAGGCATGGTGTTTCATTTACATTGTTAAGTGCTTATAATTATCTAGAAATAAGCACTGTCTCCTTTTCTCCTAACAAACAGCCTAATGAAATGAATATTATTATCAGTACCATTTTTCAGGTGAAGAAAATTAGGGTTGTATATGGTATATGTATTGCCCAAAGTCACCAGAAAGGAAGTAGCTAAAAAGTGGCTGAGACAGTAATAACCTCCTACCATATCCACTTTCCAAAATCACTCTTCCCTAATGGCTGTCTCAGATATGCCACTAAGAGACCATCTTGTGTTACCACTGTTCCTATCCATGGCTTTTTTCCCCTTATTATGAACTCCAAGAATTCCAAAATTCTTCTGCTGATTGTTATCTAAAACAATAGGCCAATCAGGAACCAGAGACAGGGGAAAAAGTTGCTTTTTATCTGACCTCGCTGAACATAAGAAATACTAACATTCTCAAGGGAAATGTGCAGGGAGAGATTTAAAGACTATAAAAATCCAGAGAATTGTCTTAACTTTCAGAAGCTATGCCAAAGAAATTTGAATCTTTGGCATGTCACTATTGATGACACATGTCAACTTTCACAGGGTCACGAGATAAATCGTAACCTGAACCACTTGTTTCCAAAGCTTTGGTTTCCTCTGAAGGCTGACATGGTGTGTTGTATGAAATCACAGGTCCCGTTATACCTACTGCAATCAATACTGCAATTAAAGGGAACTAGTACCTGAAGGGATTGATCAGACAGATGCAAGTCTATTTTCTCCACTTTCTATAAATTCAAAACAACAAAATAGCAAAGAAAATGTATTTCACACACACACACAAAAAACCTGATGCTCCCTAACAGAAAGAGTTCATTAAGATATACATCAAAAAAATAAAGTTTTAAACAAATGACAAACATTTAAGTAGCCATTTGCAAGAATAGAAAAAAAAGCAAACATTACTTTTAATCAACAGTGTCAACTTCTTTCATATTTTACACATTCACTATTTCAACACAGAACTGACACAGTGCTTTGCACTTTTAGATTTGTCAATAAGATTAAGGTATCAGTGTCAAGTTAACATACAGTTGAGATCAGCTTTTACTAGCTACATGAGAGGAGGTCTTTGATTTGCCTGGGCAAATTCAATAACAACTCATTAGGTGTAACTATGACATACTACTTTGTTTCTTAGAAGATAATGCCTCAATATTTTGCCTTATGAAATAAAGCAAATGATTTCATATAGTCTTAGAATTGAAGTGCATTTCAAATATCATTGTAGAAAGTGCCTTAGGGGTTCTAGTAAAGGATTCACAGTTTGAAGACAAAGTCAAATAAAGGTTAGCCTCTGAAACTGAAAGTTATAAAGACCATAACACTTTAATATCATATTTAATTAAATATATTAAGTGCATTCTATACGATTTACATGTGTCCTCATATTGATTGTCCTTACTAATGGATTATATTACTATTTAATGAGATATCTTTGTTAAGCAAAAAAAAAAGAAAAATATTGTGGAAAAAAATGGAAAGAAACAGTGTTATGAAAATCACACAGGATTGCAGTGGAGCTCAGACACTGACTAAAGCTCGGAAAAGTAGACTATTAAGCATTTTTGTTGCTGGCAGTGATGTTTCTTTTGTATAACTTCATTATTCTCTTATTTTTTATCCATATAAGATATTATGGTCATATCCCAGCTCCTAATTCATGTTAAATGTTGTCTATAAGCAAGACTCACTTGCCTTATTCCAATTCTAAAGTCTAAGAAAAAAAGAATCTAGTTAGCATCAACAGTTTCATGTGTCCAGTTCAAACTAATCATCAGTGCCTCAGAGGCAACATCGCCTGCCCTATATGGCTTCCATGAATTGCTGCTGCTGCTGCTAAGTCGCTTCAGTCGTGTCCAACTCTGTGCAACCCCATAGACAGAAGCCCACCAGGCTCCCCTGTCCCTGGGATTCTCCAGGCAAGAACAATGGAGTGGGTTGCCATTTCCTTCTCCAAAGCGTGAAAGTGAAAAGTGAAAGGGAAGTCGCTCAGTCGTGTCCGACTCCTAGTGATCCCATGGACTGCAGCCTACCAGGCTCCTCTGTCCATGGGATTTTCCAGGCAAGAGTACTGGAGTGGGGTGCCATTGCCTTGTGGTAAATAGAGTCAATACTATTATTAATTGGAAAGATAACCCAAATCATATTAAACTATATTAACCCATCTACAGTAGTAACCTATCCAAAGAGCCAAGGCATTCTACCCAATCCAATTAAAGAAATCAACCACACATAAATTTCCTGGAAAACTATAAGCCACTCAATTCTTTTGCAGTGTGTCTGAGGCAGTTTCCCTATTTCAAAACAAAATAGCTGTGGCCTGTCTGAAACTTAAGAATAGCTTATACATTAAAAATGAGAACATGCTAAGCAGCTTTGTCTAAGAGAGGGAGTTATTTAGTTGCCAGGTCATGTGACCCCAGAGACTGCAGTACAACATGCTTCCCTGTCCTTCACTATTTCCCAGAGCTTGCTCAAACTCATGTCCATTGAGTCACTAATGCCATCCAACCATACCATCTTCTGTCAACCCCTTCTCCTCCTGCCCTCAATCTTTCCCAACATCAGAGTCTTTTCCAGTGAGTTGGCTCTTTGCACCAGGTGGCCAAAGTATTGGAGCTTCAGCTTCAGCATCAGTCCTTTCAGTGAATACTCAGGGTTGATTTCCTTTAGGATTGATGAGTATGATCTCTTTGCTGTCCAAAGGACTCTCAAGAGTCTTCTCCAGCACCACAATTCAAAAGCATCAATTCTTCAGCACTTAGCCTTCTTTATGGTCCAAATCTCACAACCGTACATGATTACTGCAAAAACCATAGCTTTGACTATATGTACCTTTGCTGATGTCTCTGCTTTTTAATATACTATCTAGGTTTGTTATATCTTTTGTTCCAAGGAGCAAGCGTCTTTTAATTCCATGGCTTTAGAGAATGGCCATAATGAATATTCAAGCAACTAAACAGATATCTTTTATAGTATTATGTACAAAATGAGAATTTACCCCATCCTGGATTAAATATTATTTCTTAAGACCACCCAGCTCTTTACTTTCATGAACACCTGACAGTCATTTAACATACAAGTCCAATGTCCCTGGTAGCTTCATATAAGGAAAATATTGACCTGAAACACAGATACAAGATTTCTCATCACTAGCAAAGCATTATCCCGACTGTAAACCAATCTCTACCTAATTTATAAATGAGTAATATACTATTTATTGTAAGCCAGTACTTTAAAAAATGATCACCTTTGAATGAACCAATCCCTAAACCATTGCTGTTTTAAGTAAAAGAAAATATTCAATCACAGAAAAAGGAAAACACATTCTCAAGAAATGCCTCTTATCTACCTGATCCAGACCAATCACAATTACTTAACATTTACTGAAGTTGGAAAAATTACTCTCTTATAATGACACTCTCTCTCAAAACAAACAAACAAACAAACAGGTTTTAGTATATCATTTAAGGCATTATGTTTCAAAAGCTGACTGAGTCTAATATTTATTGACAAGATATCTAAGTGAAAATTCTTATAGCAAGGGCGCTCATACAAGTAAGGTACCAAGTGTGTGTTATAATGAAAGCTCTATAATGGAATTAAAAATTACTAACTCAAAATTGCACCACACCTATTTGAAATGTTAATAAATTACTTTTGAAAAAACAATTACTTTGCAACTATACAAGTGTACATACATTATATGGAATCTACTTTTGAGGAGCTGAAGAAGAAAGACATAAGTTGTGATTGAAATGGTAGCTCCCATTTATTCTCTTCACTGATGTTGAGATTTGACTTTAGTATGATTAATGATGGTTATAAACAAGGAATTTAAAGGGTCATCAGGTGAAAAAGTCCAGTCAGGGAACTTCAGAATACTTTAAATTATTGGTTTCCACTTCTGTGGTTACTTGAAGAACCCCCTTCTCTTTTTTTTTTTTTGGTTTAAATATAGGTCAAACCCAATATGTAAAACTAATATAACCAGGGTATGTTCTGACTAATACTAAAGATGAGAAGCATAGGTCCACCCTATTAAATCCTTCTGTCTTGGTGTAAGCTGACTTTTATTTACCTCCTTATAACTCTAAAGCCCTGTGGAACACAGTTTACAAACCATTGTTGAAATTATGTTTCTTGTTATGGCTTCCATTATTTTTCACAACAGATTTCAAACACATCAATACCAACATTTACAGCATTTGCAGCATTTAAAGGAGCTGCATCCTACTTTCTGGAGTACATTTTTTCTAAACTACTCCTTGATTTGTAATCATTTAGTTTCCTCCCATGAGATGGTTTATAGTTATCTGGTAAGCGCCATCTTTTCATAATACCTTCCACTATCATGAACAAACAGATCCAGGCTAGAACTTCTTTTTCTTCACTTGTAACTGAGAAGAGTGTTTACATTAGTTGAGGAAGATAAAGGTGACTTACCAATATGCCTGTTTACTGTTTCCTGTTCCTGGAACACGTTTTCATCCTTTCAGGAAGTTCTGCAAAACATCACTATTGATTACTTCAATTTACTACATTCAAATGATAGAGTATTTGGGGCCATGACATAATGGTGGTATCTTTAGCATAATAGCGATGTTGTGCTCTATCTTTCCTGTTCTTTATTTGAAAAATAATGTTATCAAATAAGATAATAATGCCACATTTATTATAGTTACTGATTTACCTAAATTCTTATTAACAATCCTCATAAATATTCCCCCAACATCCAGTTATAATCTGTTTATTTACTATCATTGATAAAGTATGAAATTTAACTGCATATCTTCTAGAATGTACAGGAAAAGATATATATGCTAGAAGAGAAAAAAGAAGGAGGAGGAGGAACAGAAGCAGAGGATGCTGTATATAGTCTACTTTATTGCTTTAAAAATATATATAATTATGAAAAGAGATGACAAGTCATAGAGAAAAATAATTGCAAAAGGTATATCTGATAAAGGACTATTATCCAAAATGTACAAATGTACCTGAAATTTGACAATAAGATAATAAAAACAGTTTTCAAAAGGGTCAGAGACTTTAACAGAAGAAGATATAGAGATGGCAAATAAACCTATGAAAAGATGTTTAACAGCATAAGTCGTCAGGGAAATGCAAATTCAAACAACCAAGGTATGAGTGACTATTTATTAAAATGGCCAAAATTAACAACTCTGAAAACACCAAATCCTGGCTAAGATGTTGAGTAAAAGGAACTCTTATTTATTATGGGTAGAAATGCAAAATTGTACAGCCATTTATTGTTGAAAGCAGTTTGTCAGTTTCTTACGAAACTAAATATAATTTTACCATAATCCATTAATCACACAATAGCTAACTTTTGAACAACATGGGTTTGAAATGTGTGGGTTCACTTACACACAGATATTTTCCATAAATAAATTATAAAAATTTTTGGAGATTTTTGACAATTTGAAAAAACACAGCTGAACTGTGGACCCTCAGTCAGTTCAGTTCAGTCACTCAGTCATGTCCAACTCTTTGCGACTCCATGAATCGCAGCACGCCAGGCCTCCCTGTCCATCACCAACTCGTGGAGTTCACTCAAACTCACATCCATCGAGTCAGTGATTCCATCCAGCCATCTCATTCTCTGTCATCCCCTTCTCTTGCCCCCAATCCCTCCCAGCATCAGGGTCTTTTCCAATGAGTCAACTCTTTGCATGAGGTGGCCAAAGTATTGGAGCTTCAGCTTTAGCATCATTCCTTCCAAAGAACGCACAGGACTGATCTCCTTCAGAATGGACTGGTTGGATCTCCTTGCAGTCCAAGGGACTCTCAAGAGTTTTCCCCAACACCACAGTTCACAACCATCAGTTCTTTGGCGCTCAGCCTTCTTCACAGTCCAACTCTCACACCCATACATGACTATTGGAAAAAACATAGCTTTGACTAGACAGACCATTGTTGACAAAGAAATGTCTCTGCTTTTAAATATGCTGTCTAGGTTGGTCATAACTTTCCTTCCAAGGAGTAAGTGTCTTTTAATTTCATGGCTGCAATCAACATCTGCAGTGATTTTTGGAGCCCCCAAAAATAAAGTCAGCCACCGTTTCCAGGGTTTCCCCATCTATTTCCCATGAAGTGATGGGACCAGATGCCATGATCTTCGTTTTCTGAATGTTGAGATTTAAGCCAACTTTTCACTCTCCTCTTTCACTTTCATCAAGGGGCTCTTTAGTTCCTCTTCACTTTCTGCCATAAGGGTGGTGTCTTCTGCATATCTGAGGTTATTGATATTTCTCCCAGCAATATTGATTCCAGATTATGTTTCTTCCAGCCCAGGGTTTCTCATGATGTACTCTGCATATAAGGTAAATAAGCAGGGTGACAATATACAGCCTTGACGGACTCCTTTTCCTATTTGGAACCAGTCTGTTGTTCCATGTCCAGTTCTAACTGTTGCTTCCTGACCTGAATATAGGTTTCTCAAGAGGCAGGTCAGGTGGTCTGGTATTCCCATCTCTTGCAGAATTTTCCACAGTTTATTGTGATCCACACAAGTCAAATGCTTTGGCATAGTCAATAAAGCAGAAATAGATGTTTTTCTGGAACTCTCTTGCTTTTTCAATGATCTGGCAGATGTTGGCAATTTGATCTCTGGTTCCTCTCCCTTTCTAAAACCACCTTGAACATTTGGAAGTTCATGGTTCACATACTGCTGAAGCCTGGCTTGGAGAATTTTGAGCATTACTTTACTAGCGTGTGAGATGAAAGCAATTGTGCAGTAGTTTGAGCATTCTTTGGCACTGCCTTTCTTTGGGATTGGAATGAAAATGGTCCTTTTCCAGTCCTGTGGTCACTGCTAAGTTTTCCAATTTTACTGACATATTGAGTGCAGCACTTTCACAACATCAACTTTTAAGATTTGAAATAGCTCAACTGGAACTCCATCAGCTCCACTAGCTTTATTCGTAGTGATGCTTCCTAAGGCCAACTTGACTTCACATTCCAGGATTTCTGGCTCTAAGTGAGTGATCACACCATTGTGATTATCTGGATCATGAAGATCTTTTTAATACAGTTCTTTTGTGTATTTTTGCCACCTCTTATTAATATCTTTTGCCTCTGTTAGAAGATGACCATTATATCTACTACTATGGGCAGGAATCCCCTAGAAGAAATGGAGTAGCCATCATAGTCAACAAGAGTCCAAAATGTAGTACTTCGACAAAATCTCAAAAACGACAGAAAGATCTCTGTTCATTTCCAAGGCAAACCATTCAATATCACAGTAATCCAAGTCTATGCCCCTACCAGTAATGCTGAAGAAGCTGAAGTTGAATGGTTCTGTGAAGACCTACAAGACCTTTTAGAACTAACACCCAAAAAAGATGTCCTTTTCATTATAGGGGACTGGAATGCAAAAGTAGGAAGTCAAGAAATACCTGGAGTAACAGGCAAATTTGGCCTTGGAGTACAGAATGAAGCAGGGCAACGGCTAATAGAGTTTTGCCAAGAGAACGCAATGGTCATAGCAAACACCCTCTTCCAACAACACAAGAGAAGACTCTACACATGGACATCACCAGACAGTCAACACCGAAATCAGATTGATTATATTCTTTGCAGCCAAAGATGGAGAAGGTATGTACAGTCAGCAAAAACAAGACCAGGAGCTGACTATGGCTCAGATCATGAACTCCTTATTGCTAAATTCAGACTTAAATTGAAGAAAGTGGGGAAAATCACTAGACCATTCAGGTATGACCTAAATCAAATCCCTTATGATTATACAGTGGAAGTGAGAAATAGATTGAAGGAACTAGATCTGATAGACTGAGTGCCTGATGAACTATGGACAGAGGTTCGTGACATTGTACAGGAGACATGGTTCAAGACTATCCCCAAGAAAAAGAAACGCAAAAAGGCAAAATGTGGTCTGAGGAGGCCTTACAAATAGCTGTGAAAAGAAGAGAAGTGAAAAGCAAAGGAGAAAAGGAAAGATATACACATTTGAGTGCAGTTCCAAAGAATAGCAAGGAGAGATAAGAAAGCCTTCCTAGGTGATCAATGCAAAGAAATAGCGAATAACAATAGAATGGGAAAGACTAGAGATCTCTTCAAGGAAATTAGAGATACAAAGGGAACATTTCATGTAAAGATGGGCTCAATAAAGGACAGAAATGGTATGGACCTAACAAATATGTGTTAATCAACTGTTTATGTTAGCATTAAAGCTCAGGTTAACAAGTTTTGGAGGAATCAAAAATTATGCATGTATTTTCAACTCTGTGTAGGGTCAGTGCCCCTTATCCCTTCATTGTTGAAGGGTCCACTGAACTTGGTATTTATCTAAATAATTTCAAAACTTGAAAGTGAAATTGAAAATCAGAGAAAGTTAAAATTGTCCATAAATAAGAGGGATCAGTAGATAACTGCACCAAGGAGGTAAAGTTTCTTTTAGCCTAATGACACAATCGGAGAAGGCAATGGCACCCCACTTCAGTACTCTTGCCTGGAAAATCCCATGGATGGAGGAGCCTGAGAGGCTGTAGTCCATGGGGTCGCTAAAAGTCGGACATGACTGAGCGACTTCACTTTCACTTTTCACTTTCATGCATTGGAGAAGGAAATGGCAACCCACTCCAGTGTTCTTGCCTGGAGAATCCCAGGGACGGGGGAGCCTGGTGGGCTTCCGTCTATGGGGTCGCACAGAGTCGGACATGACTGAAGAAGAGACTTAGCAGCAGCAACATCAGAGGCTGGGGGGAGGGAGGAATAATTAAGAAAAGCACAGGGATTTTTAAGGCAGTGAAACTATTCTGTACTACTACCACAGTGGTGGATATATGTTATTATAAATTCCTACAAAATCGTAGAGTACACCACTCCAAGAAAGAATCCCATTGTAAACTATAGACTTTGAATAGCAATGATGTGTCATCATAGGTTAATTAATTGTAGTAAATGTACCATTCTGGAGGGGGTGTCTGTAGTGGGAAAGGTACATGTGAGGCAACAAGGGATACATGGGAAGCCTTTGGACCTTTTACCCAATTTTGCTGAGAACCTAAAACCATTCTAAAACATTAAGTTTATTAATTTAAAAAGTATTATGTAAATTTCATTTTACCTGCTTTATGTAGCAGAGTTTATGTAAAAAGTATTATGTAAATTTCATTTACCTACTTTATCTAGAAGAGTTTACAGTGCTACCAGCAACTCAGAAACCAAGAAGGAAAGTAGAAAATTACCTTTAATGCTGAAATCATTTCGTCTTTTAAATTTAGTTTGGATTCATCTTCTCTCACTGTCTCCAAAAATGGTTGCCTTGGGTACATACTAGAATTATCTTCAGAAACTTGTAAAGCTCCTGATTCCTAGATATCATCCCAGTTTGATTACAACAAAACTGCTGGGGGACTCAGGCACCAGTAGCTTTTAAAGCTCCCAGGTGATTATAATGTGGAGCCAAGGTTACAATCCACATATTTAGTCCCTAATGATCTAGACTGGACAACTTTATCAGGATCCTAATTGATGGTTCTGCCTCCAGAATTCTTCCTGTCAAATGTAAAATCCATCATCCAGAGCATGCACTTGAAACACTCCCTATTTTTTTTTATTTGTTTTTTATTTTTATCATTTCAGGATAAAGTTCACATGCTTTCTAGGGGTTATAAGAATTTGCCAGATTTGAGCCTGCCAGCTTGGTTGGCTCAGTCTCACAGGCTCATTTTCTATTACAGCTAGCTGCTTACCCTTCTCTGCACACACCTCACTGTGATGCTACACTCCTTCCATTCAATTGTCAGCCCCTCATTATTTAACATTCATCTCAGAAGCTCTCCTCACCCTCATCTTGCCAGTTCCTGTCAGTGTGGATTTGTGCCTTTCATCTGGGCTGCAACAAAATTCGTGTGACTTTTTCTATTTGTATTTATTCTCCCTTGAATAATAATTATTTCATGTCTCATGGTTCTCTTATTAGTCTGTGAGCAATCTAAGGAAAGGATTATGTCTTATCAGTGCTTGCATCTGAGCACCTGGTTCGAAGCATTCCCAAGGAGGCAACCCAGTTCAGTGTAGTCACTCAGTCGTGTCCAGCTCTTTGCAACCCCATGGACTGCAGCACACCAGGCTTCCCTGTCCGTCACCAACACCCGGAGTTTACTCAAATTCATGTCCAATGAGTCAGTGATGCCATCCATCCATCTCATCCTGTATCGTCCCCTTCTCCTCCCATCTTCATTCTTTCCCAGCATCAGGGTCTATTCAAATGAGTCAGTTCTTCCCATCAGGTGGCCAAAGTATTGGAGTTTCAGCTTCAACATCAGTCTTTCCAATGAATATTCAGAACTGATTTCCTTTAGGATGGACTGGTTGGATCTCCTTGCAGTCCAAGGGACTCTCAAGGGTCTTCTCCAACACCACAGTTCAAAGGCATCAGTTCTTTGGTGCTCAGCTTTCATTATAGTCCAACTTTCACATCCATACATGACTACTGGAAAAACCATAGCTTTGACTAAATGAACCTTTGTTGGCAAAGTAATGTCTCTGCTTTTTAATATGCTGTCTACGTTGGTCATAACTTTTCTTCCAAGGAGT
Organism: Bos indicus; assembly: GCF_029378745.1. Lineage (NCBI taxonomy): Eukaryota > Metazoa > Chordata > Mammalia > Artiodactyla > Bovidae > Bos > Bos indicus. The sequence continues at coordinate 30,451,493 of NC_091760.1, read as the reverse complement.
AAGCGTCTTTTAATTTCATGGCTGCAATCACAATCTGCAGTGATTTTGGAGCCCAAAATCCACAGGACCAGAGGCAACTCATTGTTAACCGAGGGAATGATGTCATAATCAGTGCATATAATGATGTCATAATCAGTACATAATCAGTGCAAATAAAGTGACGGTTTGCCATTCCCATCAGGGACAGGGAAGTAATGACAGAAAAACAAAACTTTAGTTTTAACAGGATGAAGGTAGAGTGTTAACCAGAGGTCTCAAAGTTTTTGTAGGAGGCAAATTGATAGTCTTATTATTCAAGTTCTAAAGGATGGGTTTAAAGAAAGATACCATGTAATTGCTTATGATTTTTTTTCTATTAAGCATCAACTTCTTAGAGAACAAAAAAAGGTCTTGCAGCACCACTCTGAGTATCTGAAGGTATCTGCTTATTGAGATAGTCTCAGTCCTACTCTGGTTATTAACAGGAAGGTGGTAATATTGGCAGATCTGCAATGTAAGTCAGAATTAGTAGAAGCAAGAGTCATTTGACCAGAAAGCTGAAATTAAAAATAAACTGTCATATTTAGATCCTTATGTTGATTTTTCAAAATTATGATTTTTATTTTTTTATTTATAACTAGTAGTTAAACTAGTCAGGATTACTCCCTTAATAGCACACTTCCCAACCTTTCTGAATATCCTCCTTGTATTCTACTCATTGCCAACCTTCAGGTCCAATTACTCCCCTAAGCCAGGGGTCAAGCCCACTTCAGTTTCTATTTTTTAGCTCAGTGATTTATCAGCAGTTTTGCATCATCTATCTTGGATTACTTTTTATAAACTAAAAAATAATTTGGTTGACACTTATGATCTTATCTACTATTTATTTGGTTGAATCTTCCTTTTTGCATTGCAAGAGGAAAATAAAATTCAGGGTGATAATAAACTGCCTTTTTTCTCTCAGCAATAAAGTTAAACTAACTGAGGTGAGGTGTCATTTCAATAATATTTACCAATTTTGTTTACATATAAAGTACAGCACCAGCCAAGCCTACTAGTGATTACTGCTTTAATGAATTATTTTGATTGCTTTTTCAGAAAAGCTTCCTGTTTTACTCAATACATTAAATCCTCTTCAGTTATTGAAATGCTGATTTAAATTCTCTCACACAGACTTGTAGATTTTTCTTAAATCATCCTCACTGTTTCCTAATAGTATGTGTTTATCTAACAGGAATACCTGCCTTGTCTCAGTGTAATTATTCAAGCCACTCGAGTAAATTTAAAATTACTCTCTTCTGGTTAAATCACACATTTTAAAAATTTAACTGAAAACCAGCTGTGAGAATACCCTTTCTTTATTATCATAACATTTTATTTTTTTAATTGCTTAAAAGTTGTTGCTAGTGAGAAATATAGAGTCTGCCTTCTTTGAATTAAGCAACACCCATAACAAATATTCAAACATACCATCACTTCATCATTTATTAAATGCAGGATACTATAACAAATGTATTCTTTCTAAAAAATAACTTTTTCTGATATAATCAGTTGTCTTATAAGTTGAGTGCTTACTCTTAGAAATTTAAGAAAGTAAATAAGAGTGTAAACATTAGCTATAATCTCACACCAGCAATAAAATTTTCAATACTTTGATGTCTATGTTTCCATTCTATTTTTATATACACACATTTTTATGCCTATGTATTCAATCTTAGAAAGAAAGCTGAAGTCAAGTTTATAATATTGTTTTACATTCAGCTCCTTTGTCAGTATCATATCCTAAGACTACAGGAGAAGAAGTCTTCAAGCCTCTCATGCTTGAAGTAAGATCACAGCCAACCTTAGGTGTCAAGTTACTCCTTAACCTGTAAACACTCAAAGACCACTCCTTAACCAAAGAACACTCAAACGCTGCTCAGACCTCCCAGACCAGCCACCATCAGCCATTTCACAGACAGGTGAATTCACATTGAATAAGAGCATCTCTAGCCAGGCTTCCATTATACCTTCTACAGAAGTCAAAAGGGGTTCTTGATCATCCTCCTTCACTGTCCCTTCCTCACTCAAAGCTTTATCATCACTGCTTGCCTTAAGATCACCAGCACAAGTCCCATTATGTCCTTCCCTTTCTCTTGCTATTGTTGTGGTTATTTAGTCATTTAGTTATGTCTAACTCTTTGCAACTCCATGGGCTGCAGCCCATCAGGTCGATGAGATATCCCAGGCAAAAATACTGGAATGGGTTGCCATTTCCTATTCCAAGGATCTTCCTGACCCAGGGATGGAACCGCGTCTCCTGCACTGGCAGGTGAATTCTTTACCACTGAGCCACCAAGGACGTCCTTTCTCTATTTGCTGCAAAAGGAGACCCCCCACCACCATCTCCTACTTCTAGTCTCTATGTGAAAAAACTGAAAGTGAAAGTTGCTTAGTCTTGTCCGACTCTTTGCAACCCCATGGACTATACAGTCCATGGAATTCTCTAGGCCAGAATACTGGAGTGGGTAGCCGTTCCCTTCTCCAAGGGATCTTCCCAACCCAGGGATCAAACCCAGGTCTCCTGCATTGCAGGCAGATTCTTTACCAGCTGAGCCACAGGGAAGCCCAAGAATACTGGGGTGGGTAGCCTATCCCTTCTCCAGGGGAATCTTCCCAACCCAGGAATCTAACCAGGGTCTCCTGCATTGCAGGCGGATTCTTTACCAACTGAGCTATCAGGGAAGCCGTCTTGTCTCCATACAGCTCTCTTTATATCCTCTATTCTTCCCCTAGATCTTACCACTCCCGCATTTGTAAAATCTCTCATTGTCATTCTGGAGCTCACCATCAATCAGCAGCAAAATCTTCTGCAATCTCAATTTGTTCTCTAGTTCCTTCTTTCTACCTTAAGGACCATGAGCTCCACTGAAGGAAAGGAGTTCTCTGCAGCCCCCTATAGTGGTAGTCACTTTATCACCCACAGTCTTTTTAGCACTGGGCCTGAAGTAGAAAGGTTTCCTTACCCTTATTGTCATTTCCAGACTCTCCCGTCTTGCCTTCAGTATTCCCAGCTTTGAATACTGTGTCATTAGGCTATAAGAAACTTCACCTCCTTGGTGCAGTTATCTGCTGATTCCTCTTATTTATGGACAATTTTAACTTTCTCTGAGACAACATCACCAACTCAGTGAACATGAATTTGAGTAAACTCCAGAAGATTATGGAGAACAGAGGAGTCTGGTATGCTGCAGTCCATGGGGTCATAAAGAATGGGACATGGCTTAGTGACTGAACAACAACTGTATTACTATATTCATCTTTTATGATTTTAATATCCATGTAGGTAATACCTTCAACACCCTAGCATTTTTATTTCTTTTGAATGATCTCCACTCACATTAATCATTAATTCCCCTGGCTACAACTTTGCCTTTGTCATTACCACTTAATGCAAACCTATAATCTCAGTTTCAACAATGCTATTCTTTAAATAATGAGTGAAAGTTGCACAGTCATGTCTGACTCTTTGCAACCCCTTGGACTATACAGTCCATGGAATTCTCCAGGCCAGAATACTGGAGTGGGTAGCCATTCCCTTTTCCAGGGGATCTTCCCAACCCAGGGATCAAACCCAAGTCTCCCACGTTGCAGGTGGATTCTTTATCAGCTGAGCCACAAAGGAAGCCCAAGACTCTATGTTATTCTGTGATATGTGGTAAGGCCCCAACACTCTGCAAATGTAAGGCTTCCCAGGTGACATTAGTGATAAAGAATCCACCTGCAATGCAGAACACCTGGGGTCGATCCCTGGGTCAGAAGATCCCCTGAAGGAGTGTATGGCAACCCATTCCAGTATTTTTGCCTGAAGAATCCCATGAACAGAGGAGCCTGGTGGGCTACAGTCCGTAAGGTCGCAAAAAGTCAGACAGGACTGAAGCAAATTAGCACAAATACAGCACAACACTCTGTACCATATCTTGAACCTGACTCTGAGTAAAGAAAAATGTTAAAGCATACAAGTTGGTTTTACTTTAAATCCATGCCTAGAATATTGAGGTGTCCTACTGTTTCTTGATAATTATGACACATATCTATAATTCATTCATTTTTGATCCTGCTAGGTACATGTGACTCTTCCAAGAATCATCTTTTCCATCTTTGCTTTCAATACAGTCTGCTGAGAAAACTTAAGTGAGAAGAAGACCACTTCCACAAGACATAAAATTGACTCACCAATTCATAGGCTCTGCCTTCTTTCAGTCGCTCGGTTGTGTCCAACTCTTTGCAACCCCATGAACTGCAGCACACCAGGCCTTCCTATCCATCACCAACTCCTGGAGTTTACCCAAACTCATGTCCATTGAGTCAGTGATGACATCTAACCATCTCATCCTCCGTCATCCCCTTCTCCTCCTGCCTTCAATCTTTCCCAACATCAGGGTCTTTTCAAATGAGTCAGCTCTTCACATCAGGTGGCCAAAATATTAGAGTTTCAGCTTCAACATCAGTCCTTCCAGTGAACACCCTGGACTGATCTCCTTTTGGATGGACTGGTTGGATCTCCTTGCAGTCCAAGGGACTCTCAAGAGTCTTCTCCAACACCACAGTTCAAAAGCATCTATTCTTCGGCGCTGCACTTTCTTTATAGTCCAACTCTCACATCCCTACATGACTACTGGAAAAACCTTAGGCTTGACTAGACAGACCTATGTTGGCAAAGTAATGTTTCTGCTCTTTAATATTCTGTCTAGGTTGGTCATAACTTTCCTTCCAAGGAGTAAGCGTCTTTTAATTTCATGGGTGCAGTCACCATCTGCAGTGATTTTGGATCCCCAAAAAATAAAGTCTGCCCCTGTTTCCAGTTTCCCCATCTATTTGCCATGAAGTGATGGGACCGGATGCCATGATCTTAGTTTTCTGAATGTTGAGCTTTAAGCCAACTTTTTCACTCTCCTCTTTCACTTTCTTCAAGAGGTTCTTTAGTTCCTCTTCTCTTTCTGCCATAAGGGTGGTGTCATCTGCATATCTGAGGTTATTGACATTTCTCCCAGCAATGTTGATTCCAGCTTGTGCTTCTGCCAGCCCAGCATTTCTCATGATGTACTCTGCATAGAAGTTAAATAAGCAGAGTGACAATACACAGCCTTGACGTACTCCTTTTCCTATTTGGAACAAGTCTGTTGTTCCATGTCCAGTTCTAACTTGCTTCCTGACCTGTACAGAGGTTTCTCAAGAGGCAGGTCAGGTGGTCTGGTATTCCCATCTCTTGAAGAATTTTCCACAGTTTATTGTTATCAACACAGTCAAAGGCTTTGGCATAGTCAATAAAGCAGAAGTAGATGTTTTTCTGGAACTCTCTTGCTTTTTCAATGATCATAGTAATTAAATGTCACTCTTTAAGGCCTCCACTGGTGCACTGGATTGCATCCTCTTGCCAACCCAAAGACATTGTTCCACAGATGATACTTTTCTCCTACATCATGACTGTTTTCCTCTCCACTAGATCATCCCATCAGCTGAAATGCATATTGCTTTTATTTCTTCTTAAAAACAAAATAATAATTATTCTAATCATGTTTATTTCCTGCTACTGCTTCATTTCTTGCCTCTTTACAACAAAATATCCCTTTAATATGTATTACCTCCAATTCTTTTTCTACCATTCTCTTTTAAATCCACTGCAATTAAGATTTTGCCCCATGATTTCAATACAGTCATTCTTGTCAAGTCCTCAGTGAATTTCAAGTTGTTAAATCCTAGAGTTAATTCTCAGGCCACACTGATTTGACCTATTAGCAAAATTGGACATTGTAGATTATTTCCTTTTATTTGCAATATTTTATTTGCTTGGATTCTATGATGCTCATTTCAAGCAATTTCTTCTCAGTCTCACTTACTGGCATTTTCTCATCAGCCTAATGTCTGAGTAATGAATTCCACAGATTAATTCACTTTTTGGTGACTACCATATTTTGTATTTTAAAATTGTGTCTATATTTTAATAGGGGCTTCCCATGTTACATTAGTGGTAAAGAGCTCAGCTGCTAATGCAGGAGACATAAGAGACACGAGTAGTATCCCTAGGTAGGGAAGATCTCCTGGAGAAGGGCATGGCAACCCACTCCAATATTCTTGCCTGGAGAATCCCATGGACAGAGGAGCCTGGCAGGCTACAGTCCATACGGTCACAAAGAGTCTGACCTGACTTAAGCAACTTGTATGCATGCACACATACTCTCATAATTCCCAAATGCTATCTCTAGCTCTGACTTTCCCCCTGAACTCTAAACTCATAAATCCAATTGCATACCACCACCACCACCATGTGTAAAAGTCAACTTGAATTTAATATTCTTCCTGTAGCTTAGTTAATTTATTGCCAGACTGGGGATAATACTACTACTCATTTAATAATATTGTTGGATAATAATTATATATATATATATATACATAAATAATTATGTATATATTTATAATAAATTGGAAAGTGTGTTTTTTTCCCCTCCAAGATCTAGATAAGATTTGGTGGTTTAAGGTTTGAGAATTATCTGTTCATTTAATTATGTGGAAGAGTTTGCTTATTAAACCACTGTTGTCCAGAGAAAATTTTTTGTGGGTAATTATTACAGGTCAGGTCCATCTGACTGGTTTTACTGTTTTTATTATATGTTTATTTTTCTGCTGTCCCTCGCTCATGGTTTCCTGATTTGTGCGTATGTTATGATTTTTTAAGATCTTATGTTCTTTGGAACTCAAGCAATAGGACTTTTTATTGGTTTGGTTTGGAAATGCAGTTTTCTAGAAGGAATTGTATTTGTTTCTGCCAATCACCATGGCCACTCCAATCCAGAATCACTCTAAATTGTTTGCTAAAGCAGTTCAGATCATACCAGCTTTGTGAATTTAGTCCTTATTCTAGCACAAGAGTAAGTTTGTTTCTATAAACATTTAAGGATGATTTTAGTTTTACCACCATCCAGCACTGAGGTTCTTAACCAAGTTTCTTAGCCAAGTTTCTCTGAGCCTTTCTGCATACCAGGTGTAATACTAGCTCGTTTGTATTCTAGAGTCTCCTGTATGATCACCTTCTTTAGCTAGGTAACTACCAAAACAGAAGTTCAAATTCCACCAGGAGTGATGGATATAGCTACAGCAAAAACTAGCCACAGTTTAGATGATGTAAATTATGCCAAACCTTACCATAGCATCTTTTTCCATTTGCTTACAAAGCTGACACCAGCTTTTATATTCAGTCAGATCAGTTCAGTTGCTCAGTCATGTCCAACTCTTTGTGACCCCGTGAATTGTAGGACGCCAGGCCTCCCTGTCCATCACCAACTTCTGGAGTTCACTCAGACTCACGTCCATTGAGTCAGTGATGCCATCCAGCCATCTCATCCTCTGTCGTCCCCTTCTCTTCCTGCCCCCAGTCCCTCCCAGCATCAGAGTCTTTTCCAATGAGTCAACTCTTCACATGAGGTGGCCAAAGTATTGGAGTTTCCGCTTTAGCATCAGTCCTTCCAAAGAAATCCCAGGACTGATCTCCTTCAGAATGGACTGGTTGGATCTCCTTGCAGTCCAAGGGACTCTCAAGAGCCTTCTCCAACACCACAGTTCAAAGGCATCAATTCTTCAGCGCTCAGCTTTCTTCAGAGTCCAACTCTCACACCCCTACATGACCACTGGAAAAACCATAGCCTTGACTAGATGGACCTTTGTTGGCAAAGTAATGTCTCTGCTTTTGAATATGCTATCTAGGTTGGTTATAACTTTCCTTCCAAGGAGTAAGCATCTTTTCATTTCATAGCTGCAGTCACCATCTGCAGTGATATGGAGCCAAAAAAAATAAAGTCTGACACGGTTTCATTTGCCATGAAGTGATGGGACCAGATGCCATGATCTTAGTTTTCTGCATGTTGAGCTTTAAGCCAACTTTTTCACTCTCCTCTTTCACTTTCATCAAGAGGCTTTTTAGTTCTTCTTCACTTTCTGCCATAAGGGTGGTGTCATCTGCATATCTGAGGTTATTGATATTTCTCCTGGCAATCTTGATTCCAGCTTTTGTATTACTGAGTCTTTATTAGCATTTTAATGAAAGGATGGTAGACAGCATATTAGTTATGGCATGATGTTGAAATGTTGATTTACTCTGCAGATACTTATTTTCATATCTTTGATCCATATCATGTATCAGTTTGGTTCTCTTTTTAAACTTCCATAATAATGAACTCAGACCAAATAGTTATCTGTTTTGGGGGTCCCCCAATACCCACTACTGGGTGATTTGTTAGAAAGACTCACAAGACTCATTAGTACATATATGTACTAATGACTAACATTTATTATAGAGACAGTAAAGATCACAGTCAGATCAGAAAGAGAAAATGACTTCTGGTAAAGATAGGAGGAATCCATGGGAATCTATCTTCTCCCTCATGTGAGATGTCACAGAAAGCACACTCTCCCTTTAGCAAAAAAAAAAAAAAAAAATAGAGAGAGAGAGAGACATGTGTGTAAAGTTTCCACAAAAGAAGGCTCATTTTAAACTTTAGGGGTGTCACATAGGCATCCTCTGCCTAACAACTATCAAAATACCAACTCACAGAAGGAAAGCAGATGTCACCATAAATTATATTATCTGCACAGAGTCTAGCCCAAGCAAAATTACCATAGCAGTTATGCAATGTTTCAAAAGCCAAGTTCTCAAACATGAGCCAACCTTGCAAATAAGCCTCGTAAAGAGACTAGCCTCAGATCTACTTTATTTGCACATAGCATACAAAAACTTTTGACACTCTAATCTTTTCATTTTGATTCACTTTTGTTGGTTCTACCAAAAATAATGAATGAGAATAAATTATGATTGGTTAGTGATTATAAAAACCAGTTATGTCTAAAATGTGTATTTTAAAATAAATCTATTTTGTTTTAGCTAACAAAACCAAATTGTATGAGTCATTTATTTTTTACTTATGTCTCTTTTCATTTCTGCAGTAAAATACTAAGAAATCCAACTTGCTGTTTGCAAATTCTGTATTCTATGTAATATTTTTGCAAGTAACCATTAAACTCTTTAATGAAGTCACTGCATTAGGTAACATGAACATGTTAGTTGTTCAGTTGTATCTGACTCTTTGCAACCCCATGAGCTATAGCCTGCCAGGCTCCTCTGTCCATGAAATTCTCCAGGCAAGAATACTGGAGTGTATTGCCATTCCCTTCTCCAGGGGATCTTCCCAATCCACGGATCAAACACAGGTCTCCTTCATTGCAGGCAGATTCCTTACTGTCTGAGCCACTAAGGAAGTACATTAGGTACCCCAATATGTTTTAAATTATTATTAATTAGTTACCTGAAGAAGAAATATATTAATATCATGGATGGATTGGAAAAGGAAAAGGAAATTCAATGCTATGACAGAATCCATTTTGTAAAAGTTCTAAACTCTGATAGTCACAAATGTGAGGATACACTAATAACTGCTCTTTGTTCCTCAAATGTTTTCTCTATGCCTAGTTTGTTAAAAGAACAGTTATCTACTCAGAATTTTAACACAGCTCTGGAAACTACTTGTCTGGGAGACCATTGGTCTGATATGACTTTGGGATGTATGGCAATACAGTACGTGCTCTGTAATACATGACTCAAACACTCTCCTACAGAGATGGTGACCTTTCAAGATTCCTCATAGAAACTGAAAATAGAGACAGATATTCACAGTCTATTTTATTCACACAATTGATTTTATTATAATTAAATCGGTCATAAAATACAAAGAAGTTCCTTTTTTAGTGCAAAAAGAACCAAGGTCATCTGAGGTGATGCATTTTTGCCAACAATCAGGAAGCAAGTCTATTTTATCCTTCCTCTCACATACACTGTGCTTTGGCTGTGTGATAATTCATGAAAGGAGAAAAACAGTTCAGAATTTTAGAGTCAAATAAGATTTTCTCTTTGAATTGTATATTATAATTGGCCAATCTCTAGCAGCTGCCTCTTAGAAATTGTATTTTCTAAATGTTAATAGGCCCCAAGTTAGCAATAAATGTGAACATTTAGTCAAAATCTTTTGTTTCGTTTGGTTTTATTGGGGCACACATAAAATTCTTGCTTTCACGGTAATATTCTTGTCATTCACCAAACTAATTCTATGCCTTGTGTCAGAGGGTGAGCATTCTTCTGCTAACTAGTTTTTAAGCCAGGAAGTTAGTTATTATTTCAAATATCAAAAGCCAGTTCATCTAAAACAGGGAATTTTATCCCCCAAAATGACATTATTTAAAATATATATTTTATATGTGGAAATATTTATCTAAGTTTTATCTACCTACATTTGGATCAGATCCATTCAAAAACACAGACAAAGAGAATGCTACCATACTTATTCTTTTTTTAATGTAGTAATTATCCTCACAATTGGAACCCAGATGGAATTATTCTTCCCTAAGTCTTTCTGCAGTATTGGCTAAACTACCATCATAAAGTATTACTTCGACCATAACAAGCCTCCCAGAAAAGGCCTATTTGTTACAGTAAAAATGTTCATTTATAAAACATAAATAAAATCAATTTCTTCCAAGTATAGGTTTGCTACTGCTGCTAAGTCTCTTCAGTCGTGTCCGACTCTGTGCGACCCCATAGACGGCAGCCCACCAGGCTCCCCATCTCTGGGACTCTCCAGGCAAGAACACTGGAGTGGGTTGCCATTTCCTTCTCCAATGCATGAAAGTGAAAAGGGAAAGTGAAGTCACTCAGTCGTGTCCGCCTCTTTGCGACACCATGGACTGCAGCCCACCAGGCTCCTCTGTCCATGGGATTTTCCAGGCAAGAGTACTGGAGTCGGGTGCCATTGCCTTCTCTGAGTATATGTTTACTTAAATTTTTTTTTAAACTTCACAAGAGACATTCCACATACTTAAAAGGATCGTGACACTGCATTTATGAACAGAATGAAAGCATAATGTAGGAATTTGATTAGGTTTCATTTTTGAATTAACATCCTAATTTCTGCCAGGAGTGGCTAACTAAACTTGGCACTGTGGACACTTTCCTTACTATTCAGAATTTTCCACTGTATTTAAAACAGATCACATCCACCTCCTCTGAATCAACATACTAACTAGTCAATGGAAATCAAAATACAATCAAAATAGACACTTTATACTGCTGCCAAGAGAAGAGGTTTCAGAGCAAAAGGTTTAATTAAAAACTATGACTAAGCAGACAGTGTCACATGGAGAAACTTCTCACAAAATAGAGGGGAAAATGGAAAAAGGAAGTAAGTGCCCCCAAAACATGATATTACCATCTCTGCCTGAATCACTTGAGCTCTAGAATCTCAGCTTTCTGGTATAGGACCCAGTTGCTATAGAAACTTACAACTGGGAGCTAAATAAAGTAATTTCTATGCTAGTGTTGGTGTCTATAACTTCAGCACCTGATGCTAACCAAATTGTGCTCAATAAACAAATTTAAACTTTAAAAGCCTGCAATGCGATCACAATGCTTTCTATACAACTGATTAATCTCAATTGATCTTGGCTCAGAGCACAAGAACATACAAAATCTCAGAAACAGAGAAAGACTACTTAAGGCCAATATGCTTGCATCCTTTGTTTTTCTTATCTGATTTCCTACTTTATCCCCATACCTCTATCCTGTCTTAGTTTTAAAATAAAAAGTCAGCTAGCTCACTCTTGAACTCATCGATAATCCTGCTTTCACTGATCCCTTTTAGACAATTTATTCTATATTAAACCACTCCCTCTTGGCCTCCCCCTTTTCATTTATCCTACTCTAAACCTGAAGAACAAAGAGATCAGGCAGTCCAATAGATACTTAGTCCTTAATCCTCCTGGCTGGGTCTGTTATTGCTGCACATTTGATTATAAGATTATTCACTATCTGGCAAGAAATCAAAACCCTGAAGCAGCCCCTTGATGCCCCTGTTTGTGTGGGCATGTCAACCCCCTACTTATGTCACAAAGCAGTGTGGTTGGCTTTGGTAATGCTCTTTTATTAAGAGAAATGAGACCGCAGGGTCTCAATATATCCCTTTGCATCTTTCTCCAGCATCACTTTAGAAAGAAACAATGTTGGCAGAGACTGCATAAGCCCTTTGTTCTCCTCCAGTGGGCCCACACATTCAGGTCAATGTCACTGTGAGGATTTAAAGCATGAAAAAATTCATCTGAAAGTATGACCTTATTATAGGATATGAATGTCTTGCTATGTAGTATTTGCAACATATATTGCTACATGTATTTGTAAATTTGTTTATTCTGATCAGAGATATGTAGTGATAAGCATTTGAGGGTACACTTTTATCTGTAAATTATTGCATTTGTTTCACATTTTATAAAGGTCTTGGCTTCAGTCCCAGTGTACACTTTGGAGGCTTAAATGAGTATATGGATTTAAGATCTCAAAGCCAAGTTCAGCCCAGGGCAGAGGATTTGATACTGATAGGAAAGATATGTTGTCTAATTATGAAGAAAATAGGTCAGATGGCACAATATTCTAGAACTAATTATTTATATTTCTACCAATAATCATTATTACATGAAGAAAGAAAGGAAGGAAGGAAGGATAAAAAGAAAGAAAGAAAAAAAGTTCATCCAACTTCCCTACAATTAAGTATTTTTTAGTTCTTTAGTTTGAAATGAAGATGCAAGTTTTAGGAGGTGATATTTTCTTCTAATTATCAAGATACTCACAAACACCAGGAGAAAATTTGAAACACCAAAATAGGAACTGATAATATGCTCTCACCATGCCTTCATAAACCTCTCCCCCTGGGTTTCTCTGGATTCTAACTGCTACTTTGGCTTTTCTTCAATGAGCTTTTAAAAGCAAAGAGGAAATGCAGGGGGGTTAAAACTTCAGGATTGACCTGCTACTACAACTCAGTGTTTTGACCAAAATTCTCATTAGGAAACAACATGGAATCATCTTTAGCTGCAAAAAGTCACCCAAGAGAATAACAGAAATATATTAGGCTAACTGTCGGAAGCGCTGTGCTGCCTGTAACCAAAACAAAAACATCCTGAGAGAGATATGAGCTATGTCAGAAACAGAATCAGCTAACAACTGTCAGCTGGGATTGTTGAATAGCATTTAAATGCACCAAGCAGCATTTGGGAGCAGGTGACTTCCAAGAAGGATGGGGAGATGAAATTTTGTTAGCTGCAGGAATGAAATTTGGTAACACTTTTTTTCCTTTTTTTTTTTTATGTTTGAGAGACTTTATTTCACTTTTCCCTGCATGTGAAACCTCAGTTCTCACATATTTGCATAGATACAAATAGCAGGCTCTATCCTCACACAATAGGAAACACTTAATAGGCAATTTATGAATTTTTGTTTTACACAGAAAGGAAAGGAAGAAGGAAGCACATGAGGGAAGAAGAAAGGAATCAACCCTGAATTAACTCTCACTGGGAAAAAGAACTGGGAGCAGAAGTGAATTCAGAGGAGGCTGAGGTTAGGCATCAGAATGCTTATATATTAGCCTCAAGCTGTAAGTGGCAGCTGGCTGCATGGCCCTGGCCAGGTGGCCAGTCAGCACTGCTAGTAGAATTTGGCATTCAAGACAGGCAGCTGCAAAGCGGAAACAGCCCAGCAGCTTTGTAGAAACAGAGGTATAGCCCTTTTATGGTTCCAGGCTCTCAGCCAATCACCATAGGCAAGGGCTGGGACACCTGCCGTGCCTGTAATGGGAAGAGCAGAGCTGATAACCAGTACAGACCACCCAGCAGAAAAGATCACATTCTAGGGTTTCAACAAGTATCCCAGGTTAAAGAGAGGGGGAAAAAATCATCTGGTAAACCTGGCATGCTTTTGAGAAAAGATCAACAAGAGTGAACAGGACTTTAGAGGCAATCCTCCACCCACTGCTCCCCCAATAGTTTCATATGATGATTCACACAGTAAACTCATTACAAAGCAGGAACTGAATGATAGATCTGCTGATTCTTAGCGCAAAGTTCTTCTATAACCACTGGATAAAGACAAATAATTCTCATTTTACCACACTTTTTGTACCAGTTTTGTACCAAAACTGTCAAAATAATCTTTAATTTTCTCTCCCACTGAAATAATCTGAAGTGCTTTTCCTAAATAAACATTGAAAAATAGAAATTGCCTTGCTGTAATGACAATCTTTCCATTTTAGCATTCAAAATGTTATAACTACCGGGAACAATTCAGAAAGAATTATAACAAACTTTGTCTCTGCCTTCTGGATTAGTTTCTAAAATGAGAGATGACAATTATGGTTATGATACTGAAATGTGCTCCAAAAATTTAACCCTATAATTTCATTTGCCACCAATTTATTTCCAGTCTTTAAACACTTATTATACTTTATTTAACTATATCTAGAAGTTTGGGACAAGGATTATCCAATATGTCTTGGTAAGTCTTTTAAATTCTCATTTGGATTGCAAGTGTTCAAGGAGACTGATACACAGCATCAACAGAATGTAAACTAACAAAGGGACTAAATGAGAAGTCAAATGAATGAGCCAGGGTAAGGATTAAAAAGTAAAATCTTTATTCTCTCTTTCTTTAATTGAGATACAATTGATATACATAATATTAGTTTCAGGTGTGTGACCCAATAATTCAATATACTTACATATTGTGAAATGATCAACAGAATAGGTCTATTTAACATCCATCACCACACAGTTGCATTTTTTCTTTCTTGTGATAAGAACTTTTAAGATCCACTCTCTTAGCAAATTTTCAAATATGCACTACAGTAATATAAACTATTTGGAGAAGGAAATGACAACCCACTCCAGTGTTCCTGCCTGGAGAATCCCAGGGACGGGGGAGCCTGGTGGGCTGCCGTCTATGGGGTCGCACAGAGTCGGACACAACTAAAGTGACTTAGCATAGCATAGCATAGTATAAACTATAGTCACCATGCTGTACATTGAAGTGAAGTCACTCAGTTGTGTCCGACTCTTTGCGACCCCATGGACTCTAGCATACTACGCTCCTCCATCCATGGGATTTTCCAGGCAAGAGTACTGGAGTGGGTTGCCATTTCCTTCTCCAGAGGATCTTCCTGACCCAGGGATCGAACCCAGGTCTCCCACACTGTAGGCAGACACTTTACCATCTGAGCCACCAGGGAAGTCCATGCTGTACATTAAATCCCCGCAATTTATTTAATAACTAGAAGTTTTTACCTTTTGACCACCTTCACCCATTTTACCCACTGACCCCCACCTCTGGCAACCACCAGCCTGTTCTCTGTATCTATAAGTTCAATTTGTGTTTTGTGCCTTCATTTTAAGATTCCATATATAAGCAAGGTCAGGGCATTTGTCTTTTTCTGCCTCACTTATTTCACTAAGCATAACGCCCTCAAGGTCCATCCATGTTTTCTCAAGTGACAAGATTTTATTCTTTTTAATGACTGGATAATATTCGACTTACTCATTCATGCATCAGTGAACACTTAGGCTGTTTCCATATCTTTTGTTGTTGTTCTTGTTCAGTTGCTAAATTGTGTTCGGTTCTTTGTGACCTCATGGACTGCAGCATGCTAGACCTCCTGTCCTTCACTTTCTCCCAGAGTTTGCTCAAACTCATCTTCATTGAGTCTGTGATGCTATCTAACCACCTCATCCTCTTTTACCCCCTTCTCCTTTTGCCTTCAATCTTTCCCAGTATCAAGGTCTTTTCCAATGAGTTGGCTCATCACATCATGTGGCCAAAGTATTGGAGCTTCAGCTTCAGCATCAGTCCATCCAATGAATATTTAGGATTGATTTCCTTTAGAATTGGCTGGTTTGATCTTGCAGTTCAAGGGACTTTCAAGAGTCTTCTCTGGCACTACAATTTGAAAGCATCAGTTCTTTACCTCTCATCCTTCTTTATGGTTCATCTCTCACATCCATACATGACTACTGGAAAAGTAATAGCTTTGACTATATGGACCTTTGATTTCAAAGTGATGTCTCTGCTTTTTAATACACTATCTAGGTTTTTCATAGCTTTCCGTCCATATCTTGACTTTTGTAAATAATGCTGCAATGAACACAGAAGTACAGATATCTTTTCAGGTTAGTGGTTTCATTTCCTTTAAATGAATATCTGAAGTAGAAGTGCTGGCCTATATGGTAGTTCTATTTTTATATTTTTGATAAGCCTCCATATTTTTCCATAGTAACTGTACCGATTTGCATTCCTACCAACAGTGCAGTGTACAAAGGTTCTCTTTCCTCTGCATCCCCACCAAAACTTGTTATTGCTTGTTTTTTTGATAATAGCCATTCTAACAGATGTGAAGTGATATCTCATTGTGGTTTTAATTTGCATTTCCCTGATGATTAGTGATGTTGAGCATCTTTTGATATACCCGTTGGCCATCTGTATGTCTTCTTTGAAAAATGTTTAAAGATTCAAAAAATACCCAGTTCCTCTGTCCAATTTGTTTGGCTTTGTTCTATTGAGTTGCATAATTTCTTTATATATCTTGGATAAACTTTTGAATATGCATTTGTATATATTGTTTATCATATTCAGTCCTCCACTCTCTTCAGTGTTTTAACAAAGATTTCCACTTATTTGTGGAAGTAAACACAATTTTGAACATCATTCATGTCTGTTATAGCATGGTGAATAGGGCACTGAATTTATTATAGGTTGATTATTTTCTTATCCTTTTTTCCTCATGCATAATGAGGAATGTATATAATGAATCTGTTTGGTTTAAAACAACAATAAAATTTTACTCCTAGGGATCCACCATACAGTCTAAGAAACAGAATTTTATCAAGCTTCTTGGGTATCTTCTCCCCAATCCTTCTCTCTCTACTACAGAGGAACTTTTTAATCCATCAACTTTTTGTTTTCCTTTGCAGTTTTCTAACATATATTTGTGTTCCTAAATAATACATCTTTTTCATTTTGCCTATTTTGAATTCCATATTAAACAGAATCATATTTTTATATTTTTGGAAATTTTCATCCAACATCATGTTTTTGAGGGTTATCCATGTTGATAGCTATAGATGTATTTTATTTATATTTATTGCTTTATGGTTTTCCATTGGTTATACATATCAAAATCAGTTTATTTAAACTTCTTGCGCTTGTGTTGTTTTTCTTTATTCAAAATAATGCTACCATCTGTATTCATCCTTTTATTTCCTAGGACAAATTAAGTTTAGTTTCTTCTTGTATTAACTGAGGATAATAAGAGCTTCATTTCATTCCAGGGTTCTTCCTAATAATTCCAATATTGAGTTTCTCAATCTATAGAACAAACAATTGTCATTCTTAGCATAAGTGAGCATATGTATAAGTACATAGAACAAGGACTAGTTCATAGTAGGTGTTCTGAAAATCCTTTTTCACTCTCCACTGAGGATTAAGATATGATTTTAATCATAGATAGAAATGCTTTATAGAGAATGCCATGTGAGCTGTAGGTGCAAAAGCTTCTGATTCAATACTCAGGATGACTATTTGGCCTCTGACAAGTGCAGATAGGCATGGTTTAGTTATTACTACATGTCAAATAGACAAAGAGACTTTTAGGAGAGGTGGTGATATCACATAGCACACGGTGAGAGAGGAGCAGTTGCTTTCTGCTTTCCTGGGATTTGTCAGCATCATCTTCCTGGATAGAGTCTAGCTGATTCAAGTTGTCTGAGGCAAAGGCAAAGTGCATTCTTCTGACACAGAAAAAGCCTCCAGGTACGGAAAAGTGCAGCACTGTCTTTTGTGGGTCACCTCGAATTCATGTGCTGGCTGTATGACCCAGTTTTCTTCCTTCCAGAAATGCAACAGCTCTTTGGGCCAGAAGAAAATACTACACGTTATTTACATCATTATTGCACTGATGCTGCACACCTTAACATCCTCCCTGTAAGTAAGAAACAAGAAAGACGTGGCAGAGAAAATGGTGATTGCATACTTTCTTAAAAGTTTGAACAAAGTAATGGGAAGTAGTTCTTTCTTTTCAATCAGTCTTCTTCATTACAGATTTTACTAAGTGAAACATCTGGTCTCCAGAATTTCACCTCCTACCTGTTTTCTTTGCTAACTCACTACTCTTCTAAACTTATCTGTAAAACAGTATCTAGCATTGTATAAACTTAAGATTGATTACCAACAATTAAGCATTACATTTCCTTAGAGAAGGAGAAGAATAGGGATTTTCTGTAGGTGAAATGACTAAAAAAAATACATCAAAATTCTAAGTTTATATTTTCTATTACTAAAAGACTTCCCACCCTATTTTCAATGCTTTCTTCCCTTTATTTGCCATTCAGTCATATGTGATGGCAGGTGTAAAAGTCGGATTCCCTGAAATGTAGCTCATGAAGGGAGAAAAGAAAGCAAGAAAATAAACTGTAGGTATAGATACATTTTTTTGTATTCAGAAATCCACTTTGAAAGCATCATGAGTGTTGCACTCAGTTCAATTCCAATTCACTTTGGTTGTTTGCTTTCTTGGCCTTTCCAAAGAATTCGTGGGTAAGCATTAGAAATAGGATACAACAAATATTTCTCTTCAGAGGCTGCTTCCAAGTGTTTTATACTTGAAAAATAAATGGCAAAAGTGAATAAATATTTGATATGGATAATCTTTCAAGCTGGTGATGATTGGAAGAAATTTTCTTGTGATACACAAATCACCTCTTATCTAGTTATTTGGGGGTACTAAAAACAAAAACATGAAAATACTTCATCTCCAAATACTATAGTCAATACCAAATTCCACCATGGTGTGTGGAGGACCCTGCTTCAGTGACAATATGCAGAACAATATATATGAAAACATATATATCTTCATATATAACTTCATATATAACATCAACAATGTAAATATGAAGAAATAATGAAACAGAAGAGCCAATTAACCTCAGGGCTGGCTTGACCCAGGGAATGAAATTTGAGATTTTTGTAAAACAGCACAGTGAATGCTCATAGAAAGTTCAGACATTGCCTGTTAGCTGTTTTCTCAGCACTAATAACAGATTTTATTACACAGTAGTGTGTTATAAGTTATTAATGACCAGTGGAATTCTGTGAGGAAAGGAGGCACAAGGGAACTACACTAGAACTGGCCATGGGCACCCCTTACTTAAAACTAATAGGTCTAATGTGAAAGCCTTACATCAACCCCACTGAAGGGAAGTTTTGCCAACCTGAAGTCAGATAATGAAAACTCGAGTGAGAGGCAGGCTGACATTAACACTGTTCAGTCTCATCAAGTGGCTGATGAGGATGAGGATGCTACATTGTTCCCTGAGGATAGAAATGAACCAAATAATGACAGCATGTGGGAGAGAAATGATTGGAAGAATGCAGAGAGCATGACAATTAGATCTGTGTCTGATGAGGGGAATAGTGCAAACGAACCACTTAATATGAATAAGCCAACAGACATCAAAGTGTATTACGTACAGTGTAAGGTGGTGCTAGTGGTAGAGAACCTGCCTGACAATGCAGGAGACATAAGAGATGTGGATTCATCACTGGGTTGGGGAGATCTGGAGGAGGGCATGATCCAAGATCCCCTGAAGTGGGAAATGGCAACTCACTTCAGTATTCTTGCCTGGAGAATCCCAGAGACAGAGGAGCCTGGTGGGCTACAGTCCATGGGGTCACAAAGAGTCAAACACAACCGAAATGACTTAGCACACAGATGCCTGGTGATCAGAGTCTGGGGCCAGGGAAATCTTCCATGGCTATATATAGAATCAGCATTTACATAGCAAGCTATGAGCTAAGGTTGTTGTAGTTTAGTCACTAAGTCTGACTCTTGTGATCCCATGGACTGTAGCCTGCCAGGCTCCTCTATCCATGAGATTCTTCAGGCAAGAACACTGGAATGGGTTGCCATTTTCCTTTCCAGGGGATCTTCCTGATCCAGGGTACAAACTCATATCTCCTGAATTACCAGGTAATTAAGAATAATGGTAATTACCACTCCAGTATTCTTGCCTGGAGAATCCCAGGGACAGAGGATCCTGGTGGGCTACAGTCCACAGGGTCACAAAGAGTCGGACACTACTGAGCGACTTCACTTCACTTCACTTCTTTACCACTGAGCCACCTGGGAAGCCCATGAGCTAGGGAAAGAAGGCAAAAACGCAAGCCAAAAGACTTAGTCTTTAGGGTGTTTGACATTTAAATTTGGTACCATATCACCAGAGCACAGCCAGCAAATGGAAAACACACTAGTTAGTTCAACAGAGGGGACCTAATATAGAAATTATTTAGATCATTGGAAGAATGAACAATCAAAATGGGAACACTGAACTAACACAGAAATAGTAAGAAAAGAAAACATCAATCACCCTTAGAATGTGAGGAACAAAGGAAGAAATTGAGATTATCGAGTCCATCAAGAGGAGGTTTTGAGAAGCTGTGACTTAGATCCCCCAGAAGTGAGAAATTTGAAACACAACTGGCATCCTCAAAACTCTAAGAAAGTGCCTTGCTGATCTGGATGAGAAGGTGTCACCAGATAGTTTCTAGTTTCTGCAAAGAAATACCATGAGGCTGGATCTAAGAACAAGGAGGAAAGTAAGAAATTGGAACCCATAGGCACTTCAGAATTTAGAAGCTACTCTTGAGATGAGGCTGATGGGAGAAGTAGATACCGCAGAAGAAGCAACTGTTTTCTCCCTTCACTGCCTTTCAGCTACTTCAGTGTCTTCCATTAGCATAACTAACAGGAAAATAGCTGGCAAGGAAGAAATGTAGTTTGTAGAGCCTCCAGCATCACAGAACTGAAATACAATAGTTAATAACTGTCACCACAAACTTATAACCTTGAACCTGAGGGCCAGAGTATATCAAAAGGATTTATTAGAAGAGGCTAACAGTGCTATAATTTCAGTTTGTAGTATAATGAAAAGAGAACACTTTTTATATCCTCCTTATATGTTTATGCATCTGAAAGAACATCATAATAAGTCTAAATTTACCTATAAAATGCAATAAACTCAGCTGTTTGTCTTAATAAGGTAGAGAGTAAGATGGAGTATGCAGAGTTTAGTTAATTCAGAAGTTTCATCCTTTCCTGAAGTCTCAATTATCTCTTTCACCACACTTTTTACCAAAGATGTTAATAAAAAGCAAAATGAATCGTTAATGGACTGAGAAATATTTAAATGTAGGGAGAAGAGAGGAAATAAAAACAATGTGAATAGTCTAGAACAGGATAATTGGGCTCAGAATAATTAAGTCAATTCTATGGAAGCATTTTCCCTAGGAATCCCTATTTTTATGGCAATACATCGAGATGATAATGAAGTCACAAAGGAATCAAGTACAAAACAGATATAATTGCTTCAGTGGTTGTAAAAAATCCTAATGAAAAGAGCATTATTTTCAAGAAAAACAGAAAGAAAATATATGATGGATGTCTCTTATTCCAGTTTGTACTGTAAAAGGAGTTATAATAGTTTACTAACAGATTTTATTTTCTTGGGCTCCAAAATCACTGTGGATGGTGACTGCACCCATGAAATTAAAAGACTCACTCCTTTGAAGGAAAGCTATGACAAACTTAGAGTATTAAAAAGCAGAAACATCACTCTGCTGACAAAAGTCTGCTTATCTTCCCATTTGACCTATATATTTGACATAATCCAATTGAAATGTTAAAAGATACTAACAACATGTTAATCCTAAGATTGAGAGTTGTAAGAATTGGACCTTAAAGAAGGCTGAGCACCAAAGAATTGATGTCTTTGCACTGTGGTGTTGCAGAAGACTCTTGAGAGTCCCTTGGACAGAAAGGAGACCAAATTAGTCAATAAAGGAAATCAACCCTTTTTATTCACTGGAAGAACTGATGTTGAAGTGCCAATACTTTGGCCACCTGATGTGAAGAGCTGACTCATAGGAAATGACCCGAGTCACTGGAAAAGATCCTAATGCTGGGAAAGATTTGAGGGCAGGAGGAGAAGGGGGCAATAGAGGATGAGCTGGTTGGATAGTATCACCAACTCAATGGACATAAATTTGAGCAAACTCTGGGAGATAGTGAAGGACAGGGAAGCCTGGCACACTGCAGTCCATTGGGTCACAAAGAGTCAGATACGACTTAGCAACTGAACAATAACAACATGTCTTGCTGCTGCTGCTGCTAAGTCGCTTCAGTCATGTCTGACTCTTTGCAACCCCATGGACTGTAGCCTACCAGGCTCCTCCGTCCATGGGATTTTCCAGGCACGAGTACTGGAGTGGGTTGCCATTGCCTTCTCTGAACATGTCATGAATCAGACCAAAAATGCACACATAGGAATCATGTTAAGAAAATTGATGCAGACACACATAGATAAAATTAAGCAAAGTAGTGTAAAGCACATTAAAATGTCTTGCCTTCGTATTGGGTGTCACGCATGGTATATATACATTTTATGGACTGTGTATATGTGTTGTTTTAAGGTGGTCACAAAAGAAATAGAGTTAGTTTTGGTTTCAGGTAGCAATTGTTCAAAAATACTGCCTAAAAACTGGATATAAAATTCAGGGGCTCAAAATAAAACTGATGATTCATATGAATCTGCAGGTTGGTTAATTGAGGGTAGGCATGGTTGGTGGATCTTCTGTCCCCCGTGGCTGCTGGGGTTCATCTGTTTCCAATGGCATTTCTTTGGCTCAACTGTAATGGCTCTCTTCTACAGGCCTTCCATCCCCTCTAGCAGCAGGCTGTCTGAGCCTTGTTTTCTTTGTGCCAATGTCGAGGTGCAAAAGGATAAGTGGAAAATGCATGAGGCTTTTTATAATAGAACACAGTATAGAACACTCCCATCAATGGGCCACTGGCCAAAGCACATCCCAACTCTGAGTCCCAAGTCAAAGGTCAGGAAAATACTCTGCCTATGAAGAAACCAAGATGAAAATGTGGGTGCCAGGAGGGGTGAAAAATGGTGACCCATCTTTCCTTCTTCAGCAAGTTTGATCTCTATTTCCAAAAGAAAAGAAAAAGGCCTTATGTTCTATATGCAAGAGGAATCCTCATTCATTGAGTATTTCATCTGACAGAATTCTACAATGAAGGTTACCAGTGGACTGTGTCTTTCCTGAAGACAGAAACAAAACTTTGAAAAAAGAATCTGAAAATTGTTTTCAAAGGAAAAATACATGCTAAATGGAGGGCAAATCATCAGGATAAATAAGAAAAACCTCTGGTGCAGAAAATCAGGCCAAGTCAAAGATTATAAGAAATTATGAGTAGATATAAAGGCTATAGCTGGCCCACACTGGGTTTCTGAGTGAATTAGGAAAAGGCTTTTCCTCTGGATTAGGATAAGTCATGCATTCAGGATTTGGTGAATGGAGGCACAGATTGGATTTCAGCTCCCAGCTAACTCTTAGCCAGGTTGCATTGTTTAAGGGAAAATGCAACTCCGATGGAAGAAAAGAAAGCAAAAAGTTACTCAAGGATTTTATTAATTTTGATGCTGTGCCTCACTGTGTTGCTAATCATATATTTCTTATGGATTCACCTTAATAATTCTTTAAAATGGTAGCCATTCTTTTCTTCCTTCCTTTTGGCCTTCCTGCCTTTCTTCCATAAATATGTACTGAATGTGTCCTGTGTGTATAAAGTTCCTGGCAGGTAAGATAGAGCAGGAAAAAAAATAAACAAAATCCCTGCACTCATAAGCTTTATAATGTAGTAGGAAAGGCAGACAATGAACAGTAAACATGACAAACTAGTGAATTATACAATGATAGAGAATGATAAGAGCTGTAGAGAAAAGAGGAAAGGAGAGGTGAGGGGAGAGGAGGGGAGAGATGGAGAGGAGGAGAAGGGAGGAGAGAAGGAAGGGAAGGAGGAGGAGAGGAGGAGAAGGGAGGTGCGGAAGGAGAAGGGGAGGTGGGGATGTGGGGAGGGGAGAAAACAGGGAGGAGTGGAAGCAAAAGGAAGGAGGATAAGGGAACAGGACAAGAGCAAGATTGTTTCAAGTTGTAATAAACAGAAAAAATAGTCTTTGAAGTAATAGGTTTTTGCTACTTTTTTTTTGTATGGAATAAGATATTATTATCATACCTGTTTGAACACACTTTTACCACTGTATATCCATGGTTGATGGTACATAGAGAAAAATGACCATTACCTAATTTACTCACATCTCATTTCTGATTGTTAAAACTATTCTTCCTAAGATTTGTAAGACTAAACCTAAGAAAAAATCAAGTCAGAAGATGAATTCTGATAAAATATAAAATAAATTTATGCTCTTATATTTGGTTTATCTAGGTTCACTTTTTTAATATAATAACAACTATGGCTAAAGAAAGTGAAAAATTGGCAGAATTTTGCAGGAGATTGTTAAAACAAATGTACCTGTAATGTAAACTATATCATAGCTTATGTAGTTCATGTAATATTTTGTCATTTAAAAAATTTTATATGTTATGCTCATTGAGTAAAATAAAAGATAAATTTATTTATAACATTTTGTGTTTGCCATAGTGCTTAATAAATAGCCTTAAAGTCTAGAAAACCTATCCCTTGGCTATGAATTAATCTATTGAGCATTCAAACTGATTGAATGTGCAAGTTGGGAAAATAAGCACATTTATTACAGTAATAATCCTCTAACGAATTATGGTCTTAAGTTGTTTTTGCAAGTTTTTTATTTAAAAATGACCCTGATCAGTGGTCCAGCTTTCTGACTAAAAAAGGATTATTGAAACAAAACTTAACTACAGGTAATTACTTAATCTTTGTGTCTCTCCAAAATTAGGATAACTACATTGAAAAGTCTGGATTATAATTATGCTCCTACAATACTTATTCTTGGCTTTTTGAACTGTGAAACTTCTAAACTTTTGTTAGAAGTTCAGAGGCACTCTCAGTGTGCTAATTGTGAAATACATAGCACTATCTTCATGAGAATTCTTTGAAAAATTATTTGGAATCTGCATAATTTTAGAATCATGGAATTATAATATTGTTCTGCTTTCCCTTGATTTGGTACATAGCATGACAGCATATACAATAAGAGAATTTCCCTCCCTTAATCTTCCTTGATTGCTCTAAGTCGGTTGATAAATGAATTCTGAGAAGAGTAAAATATATATCTCACTTTAAATACCTTAGGTTGGCTTATGTGCAAATGCAATGGCCAGCTGACTATGTGTAATTGAAATGGAATGAAATGGAATTGAATCCATCTCTAGTGAGTTAATACTTCTCTCCTGTGTTGGCTTGTTGGCAACTTTCTAGGTTGCTGAAAATCCATCAATAAAAGATTGGGAGATGAGAAACTTTTGATAAGATGTATCCTTAATCTTGAATTTTAATCTCTGTATTCCAGACTTTTTAAACACTCTGCCTCATTACCTAATACAAGTTCAATAAATGTTACTTGCATGACCTCATATATATTCATGTATGCAAATCATTATATATTTTATTGTAATAAATGAGGACTAGGTTTTCTGCTTGTATCTTATAGAACAGAAGTCAGCACTTTTTTTCTTTTTAAAGTTCAGATAATAAATATTCTAGGCTTATAAGCCATACAGTCTCTATCAAAAGTAATCAACTCTGCTGCTGCTAAGTCGCTTCAGTCGTGTCTGACTCTGTGTGACCCCATAGACGGCAGCCCACCAGGCTCCGCCGTCCCTAGGATTCTCCAGGCAAGAACACTGGAGTGGGTTGCCATTTCCTTCTCCAATGCATGAAAGTGAAAAGTGAAAGTGCAGTTGCTCAGTCGTGTCCAACCCTCAGCAACCCCATTGACTGCAGCCTACCAGGCTCCTCCACCCATGGGATTTTCCAGGCAAGAGTACTGGAGTGGGTTGCCACAATACATAAAGAAAGCCTCTGTTCTACTGAAACTTTATTTACGAAAGGTGGTAGGCAGGATTTAACGCATGGGCTATAGTTCACCCTTGATACAGAGCATTTAAAATTCCACATGCAGGCTGAACTATAAATGTTCCACAAAATATAAACTCAAGGAAATTGTGTTGAATATATCATTCAAAAAGCACACCTATAGACTTTCTGAAAATCTATGAGTTATTTTTTATTCATTTAAAGAAAGTAATTGGCCAAATTTTTATATATCCAATATTTAAATAATGTAGTATTTAAAATATAAAATAAGGGAATCTTGTTTCACATTGTCCGTTTGATCCAAAACACATGAATACAACTAGACATGGAAATTTACTACTACGACTGGCAAGCAAGTTCACAAATGGAACTGATTTGAAGCTAAATCCTTGTCTCTATTTACAACTGATGTATTCATTTCATCAAGTTATTAACTGTACTAATCAGTAAAATGAGAAAGCTATCAGCTTCATTTCATTAATCTGTAAAATGGGAAGAATAAACTGGCACAAAAACCTTCAATGAAGGGAAAATATCTTTTTAAAAAATTGGTTTGGATCTCTCAAGTTAAAATTTTTAGTGTGATCTGATTGAATATTTTGATGCTTCTGTCTTAAAGGCAAGTTGATGTCAGCAAGATCTCCAACATATCAAACTATATTCAGCCTAAATGTCTGAGAAAACAGTATCAACAGAATTTACGGTGCTTCTATTGAAAGCAAATAAATGAATGAATCAAATTCTATGAATCAAAGAAAAAATTATAAAGCATTTATAAGCAAGTGAAAGTGAAGTCGCTCAGTCGTGTCCGACTCTTGGCGACCCCGTGGACTGTAGCCCACCAGCCTTCTCCGTCCATGGGATTCTCCAGGCAAGAATACTGGAGTGGGGTGCCATTTCCTTCTCCAATTTATAAGCAAAGTGCTCTCTAAATACTTAATAATATTTATGCTCATGGCTTTCCTCTCCTAGAGGTCTACCTATCATTCTATTTCTTTCCTGTATCACCAGTGTATTTTAGCTCTTCCTAGTCTCCCTCAGATGTCATTCAGTGAGTAAGAATCATTTGGCAGGCAGCCATATACTACCTATAACAAAGAGTAGTAATTTTACTTAAGTTCTATATCTTAAAGAGAATTGTCATCTCTGTGTCAGACAAAATGGTTCTGCAAAGTTTACCAGTGTAACTCTCTTAATGGATATGTTTATTTCTCATAACATGAATAATGGAGCCAACTAAATCTATGAACACAACCATGGACCGCTTCTAATAACACCATGCCCCAAACAGGTGTCTTATCTTGCTTATGCTTAATAAATCTTTGAATAGCTAATTTATGACTCATCAGTTCTATGTCCATGTTTTATTGCCTCTGGTTAAAGCCGAAAGCTTCTTTTTTCAGATGGTTAAAATGAAAAATAGACTTGCAAAAGCAAGACACACTTGGGAGTGCAAGCCAAAGTCAGATCATGGAAGAATCTCTTTGATCCTAATTCCCTGAATCACATACAGGTGTCGGACCTTCTTAAACTCTACTGATATTAACTAGGCAAGACAAGAGGTGACTTGTATGCCCAGCTTCTGCTGTTCCAGACTCTTTCCTACAGCAGTTCTTCAACCTGTCACAGTGTATAAAAAGGCTCTGAGAGCAGTAGCATAAGCACTTCTTGTGCTTAACGCACAACAGAGACAACTAGAAATGATGAGTTTATTTTACAAATTTAATTTAGGAAGTCTTTACACTGTGTGCACACATCTTTCTCTGAAAGTCACAAGCCAAGTATTAGATTTCTTTCAGTCCCAACTAAATACAGATTTTGCTGAAACCCAGTTAAGAAATGCAGATGTGTAAGAATCGAACCACAGTAAAGAGAATGCCAAAAATGAGTTCATAGTGTGTGACAATGAACTTGTGTAGAATTTAGACTTGTGTAGAATTATATGCATGAATAAAACTTTTCCAACTCCTGGGGTCTATCTTTAATGATGTTTTCTCCTGCACATAAATAGTGTTGCCAGGACATAACAAGCAAAAAAAGCCTACTTTAATGTAACATAATAGTTACAATCATCGGAATTAAAAAATATGATCTAGATTTAAACTTCTGTTCTACCACTTACTTTGTGTTCTTGATAAGCTACTTAATTATGAATGAGTTAATGTACCTTTTTTTACAGAATTATTATGGGGACTAGATAAAATATTTATATAAAACTGGTACTCCAGATCCTAGAGTCTTTGGATTAGAGCAGGAGAAATGAGTTTGTTAAAAATCATCCCCTGACCACCCATCTGGCCCAATCAAATTGTTCCCTCAGCAACTCCAAGCATTTTATTAGATAATGAAAGAAGAGATGTCTGTCCATTTGGAGCAGAATGACTACTAGTCCCCAGCTCCTAAGGTTGTTCAACAGAAGTTCTTTTCAATCTCTTATTACATATTTTGATCTAAGACCCAGTCAGAGATGGGAAGGGATGAAGTTGAGGATGGAGAAGGGTACCCATTGTTGATTCAACTTTTTTTTTTTAATTTTTTATGACTGTGTGGAATTAAAACATGACCATTTCTGTTCAAGTGGGAAAAATAAAGTATTCCAAATGCTAAATCAAAACATAGAGGATAAATTTTACTTATCCTTCTTACAGAAATAAGAAAAGGATTTTTTAAAATTCTGTAAAGTATCTCCCAGACTCACACTGATGCCTGATCTTCCTTTAAAAAATCACTTTTGTAATGCTCAATAGATATTAGAGGTTATCCACCATTAACATTTGCCTATCCTTGTAAATTTTACCAGATAATATGATACTGAGAAATTCAACTGGCCTCTTAAGTAAAGATATTAAGCTTTGCTTTGAAGGATTCATTTTATACCAACAATAGTATAGATTGAACATTTGCTTTTACTACCTTGCTTTGAGTTTGCATGAATTACAAAACTACTTTTCACTGTTACTGAAGTCTCAAAAATATGCCTATGAATCATAATTAATTTTTTAAAAATACTTATGGTTTTAGAATTACTTCTGTCTTTTTAGCTCTGTAATTTTCTCACTCAGTACTATAAGAGCAACACACTAGTGTTATTCTTAAAGAGACATGAAAAAGAGAAATAAACCAGCAATAACACAAAAAGTTTGATAACTACTTGTTAAAGAAAAAAATATTCAGTGACACTTGTTAAAACACAGTAAGGAAGAATTTATTTGAGAGGGGCCTTAGAGAAATGTGTAAGGACTCCCCTAACAATAGAATCTTACAGCGAGGGAGAGAGATTAGGCTCAACTTCAAATACAGAATGAACAAAAGGGAATTTATAATCAAGGGGCAGGATGGGGATCAGTGGATAAAAAGCACTAAAAGGAGACATCAATAGAAAGGGAATTCTGGCTAAACCAATCTGACAAGACATCACCTGGCAGATGGTGGAAGATAAGGAACCTGATTAGATAAGGAGGGTGACTTCCCTCCTAAG